>NC_084656.1:20923529-21131029 GCF_019802595.1 Syngnathoides biaculeatus
CCAGAAAGAACATCTCGCGCGGCACAAGTACTTGACCCATACACAACGCGTTTTGTTATTGTCAATTCGAACGCCCACCGAATAAAAAAACTGAAATGACATATCGCGAGCAGAGCAACCAGCGCACTTTTGTATAACGCAGCCTCTGTACTCAGACGTGACCCGGTAGTGACTATTATTTTTCTTCTTCTACCGTATTAACCCCCAATTATGGTGCCAAAGAAGGCAAGTTGCTTGTTAAGTCATTCTGCATTTTTATTAATAAAAAAAAAAAAGTTGACAAGGCTGGGGGCTGAATCGCTACAGATACGTCATTGGGCTCCTAACTTAGCGTACTCTACATTTTAAGCAAAAAATATATATATTTCCTAAATTACTTTATTATATAAAGTATTTAAACTATACATGTATTTCTACTATGCAGTTTATTATCAGGAAAAGCTTAATAAAACGCTTTAAAAAGTCTAACTTTTTAGGCTTGGAACACATTATTTCTTTTTCCATTCATTGCAATGGGAAACATCGATTCGGTTTTCGAACCGTTTTCTGGAACGGATTGTGGTCGAGAACTAAGGGATCACAGTATAACTATTGGCCCAGACGTTTTACAGACCCTGCTAATCTGTTTTTCGGGGATTTTTTTTTTTTTTTTTAACTTTCGACTCAAAAATAGTTCAGTCTTTAAAAGTTCCTGGCGCAGCCTTTGATGCTTCTTGGGTGTATAAATTTGTAAAAGGCAGGAAGTTAGCGCCGCCGCTTCTCCGGTTATGTTCCATGATGCAACCACCAAGTAATATCTCGCTAGCCAACTTGCATCACTTTGAACCTTTTGAAAAATGGATACGCTCGTCGAAAATATTACGGAGGCTCCGTCGCATGTGAATTCGAACCCGAAGATTAAGCTTCCCCGCAATCCTGGTCCTAGACTGGCTCCCTTTGAAGGAAACGTGGGTCAATTCCAATCATTAAATGTATAGTTTGGAAACTTTAAAAAAAAAAAAATAAAAATTGTGCAAATGACCATGCCAGCCAGCCGTGGAGGAATCGGGCTGCTGTTAACCAGAATTTTATTTTATTTTATGTATTGTGAGGAGACAAGAACAATGCACAACATTAGGGGATTGATAGCATCCCCTGGTGGTCAAAAGTATGTACTTGAAGCCACTGCTATCACATCAAAACCATGAAAATTATTGTATTAGGAATGTAGGTAGGGATGGAAATTAATAAAAATGTTGCAATTCCAATTTAATTGTCGATATTGGTTAACAATCCGAATGCTTATCTATTCTCTTAAGAGTCATTGGAATGAAATAATACAAATGACTTGACATAATTGATGTCATTATCATTCATTCAAAAAAAAGATGTTTTAATTCTGCATATTGGAAGTATTTCCCCTTAAATGATGAAATAAAAGTTCTCTTTACGTAGCCCTACTGCCATCTTTTTTTTTATTATTAATTATAGATATCCAAAGAATTTAGGGCATCTTTGCTTTGATGGCATGTTGGGAAAATTCAGAACAAAATTCACTGCTTGCATGTGCCGTCAAAATTAATTTGCAACATAATTTCAGAATTCAGAAGCGGGAATTGTCACACACAGAAACAAACCATTCCTTGGAATTTAATTACTGGAAAAATATTTTTTTAATTGTTATTGAGGGATGGTAGATTAGAAGGAGCAAAGCAAACCACAACGGGGAAAATCTAAAATTAGTACTGATTAAAGAACTTTTGAGTTACAGTTGGTTTTTGTGAAGAAAAAATTATATTAGGCAACTTAATTTTCAGCCTTTTGTCAAACCCTTTAAGTCTGACGTTTAAACTAAAAAAAAAAAAAAAAATTGAAGGGAATATTAAAACAACATTAATGTGAGGGTCGAAGTCAAAAAGCTTATGCAAAAGGTTTTCCCAAACAAGGGAATGGCGTCCCAATTTGGGCTACTGGGAGCGATATGGAAATTATGTAGCATCCATTAAGCCTTCAGGCGAACACGTAGTGGAAGAAGAAACGATTCGAACACTTCTGGAAACAATTATACAGCAATTAAGCGACGTTTACTCACCTCCTTTTGGAATAAACGCGTCCATTTTGCGCATTTCCACGTCGAAAGTCGTTTCATTTACGAGCGTTATGCTAGCTTTAAATGGCGTCAAGAACGCTAGCATAAGTTTTAAATGGCGTCAAGAAAGCTAGTAGAAGCTTGTTTGGTGCAAAATTAAGCTTCCAATTCGCTGCCTGGTTAAATATAGCCACCGAGAGGCGTGTCTGTAAATAATTTAATCACTTTCAAGCCATAACGACGATAAACTTGCCCGTGTTATCCAGGTGTTACTAAAGGTGAAATGATAACTTACCCGCCATTTCGTTGAGGTCAAGTGTACTGAGCTGTCATTGGGTGTGGTGGTAAGTGTCATTATCTGTCATTGGTCGTAGCACTCAGTCTCGTTACTTGTCATTGGTTGTTACAGTTTGGTAAAAAAAAACACAAATCTAAAATAAAAAAAAATGAAAAAAAAAAGACTAACTACACGTCGAGCGGTATGGCGATATCGGTATGTCGCCATCTTTGTACTCCCAACGTGTGGAGGACACGGTGAACAGGTTGTTTTAAAAGTTTGGTAGGTAGAATTAAAACTGGTTGTGTGAGCTTGACATTTTTTTCACTTATGGTAACATGACATATTTTTAATTCAACTTGGTCAGGCAAAAAAAAAGCTAAATGCAAAGGAAAGACATAGAACACCGTGACTAGCAAGAAATCTTGCATATTACCTAGGGCCCGATTTCCATTACGTTAGGTTTTTCCAAAATACGCTGTGAAGCACTATCATCATAACATAGCAAAAAACTAAGTATTTTTTTGTCATAAAAACATTACATTTTAATTCAATCAGTTCGATATACTTTTGGAAATAAGGACTCACAATGGGAAAATACATGCTAGACGCATTATTCATTTGTTGTCTCTGCGACAAATTTAAACTTGTTTTTGCTCATTTGAAAACCAAATTCAATCTGCAGAGTTCTGTATTAAGAAATAAATCCAAAAGAATTCACAGAAAATGTGTTTTCTTGCTTATCCGCTGAGGAAGTTTGGGAAAATATTGACATCGTTTTTTTTGCGAAAAACCGTCTTGTGTGGGGTGGTGGTAGTGAACTGCTTGTTTTGGGAGTATCAAGATGGCGGATGGCCACTTCAGAAAAAACACCGACCAAGAACGCTTTCCCCAAACTTTTATTACAGACTGCAAGTTTCTTTTTTTTTTTTTTAGCGTTAACACATCAAATATCAACATCGGGAATACTTGTATGGCTCTTGACTTCAAGGTACACAAATTAAAAATACCCTGTTTGAACATGGAACTAATGCAAAGTGCACAAAATAACAAATTTCTTCCTTTCGACTGCATCACGTCACGCGCACAAGTGTTTGCTTTCAGTGTTGTAAAGGGTTTACATTCATATTACGTGGGAGTAAAATATGAGGATATTTTATTGGTGGGCACTTTTTTATTTTTCATTTTTAAATATATCCTCCGGTGCTAGTAGTGACCCATGCATTTACACACCCACGCGCTTTATTATAACACAAACAGCAGCTCAAGTTTACCAACTATTAACCATTTGGCAACATACAGTAATGTAGAGGCATAGAATAAACAAATCAAACACCTTCAATACAACATGGAGGTAATATTTGAGTTTGGCACGACACAAAAGGTTATTAATTTATTGTTTTTTTTTAAATACATGTAATGGTACTCAGGTTACATGCTTTGTTTTTATTCATCTACGAATATGAAACCACAAAGCGCACAACGTGAAATTTAGGTCATTTCCGCCGGCTCGGCGACGATATTCATGTGAGAAAAGTTCAAAGTTGCTTGCAGCAATGTAAACAAACAGCGCTAAATAAGTCCTGCGCGACCCCCCCACCCCTGTGGACCCTAAAAATATCATATTGCACCCGAGAAGATCTCACGCTGCACCAAAAGGGATCAACTGGCCTGTTTAAACCATCTTCGACAAACAAACACACAAAATAGATACGTAGATATAGAATCAATAGTGTATTCGGTCATACTATCTTTTATTATAACAGATTGTGCACGTCTGCACGCATATATAGATTTTATATAGGAAATTATCATATGGAAAAATACATATTTATACGATCGTTATACGGACTATAGGCCGGTACTTTGCGACGAGCGCGGCCAGATATAACATAATAGCTAACTCTACCGCATTCTCCTCCGAACGAATGGAAATAAACGGGCGGCGCGGGGCCGCTTTAACGGATTCAAGTCTCCCATGCACAGAGAGGCTTCAATGCCGGTCGAGAATGGTTTGAAAACAGGCCAACGGGACCCTTCCAAAGACTCAAAAAAAAATAATAATAAGAGCATTCAAGCCCACGAGCTTCAACGTCGATTTTGTAAGCGTAACAATCGCAATAATTGTACATTTGCACCCACGGAAAAAAGTACAGTGAACCCCTGCCATCTCGGCGCCAAGGAACTATGTTGCAGTGAGAATGGGGTGCTTCACGAGACAAAACGAGCCATATTGGTACCATGGAACTATGCCGTACTGAGGTGAGGAGTTTCGTCATCTTGTGGCGTCTTGGTGCAATGAGATATGTTGAAGCGAGTCAAGGTGCGTCATTTAGACAAAAAGTAGTGCTTTGACTGCACCTTGGAGCCAAGGAACTACGTTGAAGTGAGTTGAGAAATGTCACCGGACAAAAGTAGTGCTTAGCCGTCATCTTTGTGGCATCTTGATTTCAAGGAACTATCATAACGTGAGTTGAGGCACTTCGTTGAAACCGGTGCTTATGAAATTGTGGGGCTTGACCCGTTGTGATACTGGGGGGGGGAGGATCCTGACGCTTTATATACATTATACAGAAGTGTACATGCAGTATTTTACGGACAACAAGCTGCTACTTTGTTGTAGCGTCACGAACCCTGCGGCATATTCACGTAGGAGAAGAAGAATCTATCTCAATGGACCTTTCCGACCTGTCAATCACTCGTACAATAATAGCCAATCAGATAGCCGCATCGTCTTAACCCCTGGCTCGACACGCCCCTGCCGCCATCTTGTCCCACGAGCAATGCTGGTTGTCAGTAGTGTGCGCCTGCAAAAGTTTATGTTACGAAGAAAATGGTCCTCAGATGCGCTTGGGGAACGTGCAGTTCCGATGAAAGGTATCCTGGGTTCCATTACGAGCCGGGTCAAATGAATACACCCACTCACTTCTAAAGACTACAATATTACTCGTGAACTTTCCAAGTAAAAAGTACTCACCCTGTTTTCCATGCGCAGTACGATTCCACTATTTTATCCTGTTGGATTTCAATATGAAGTCTCTGAGGCGTCAAACTTTTTTCGCTTCGATCGCCGACGTTTTGCCGTAACTTTGTCCGCAATCTTAATTTCGTGTGCCAATCCTTGCGTGAAATACTTGAGACCTCTTTGTGAAACTCTCTCGGACAAGTCTGACGCATTTGGCATAAAAAACATACCCCAACATTAAATGGAATATGTTCTGTTCAGTCGCCATTTTGGAAGCTTGTGGGACATGGCAATGGGGGCGGAGCTTAAGGTCGCCATCGGAAAGGTCCGTTGCGCGTGGACGATGACGAAGCTACCTCGAGCGTGTGTAGTAAACTATATCCATCAGTTATATAAGGCCCTTATCCTCACAAGGGTCGCCGGAGTGTCGGCGCCTACCCTGGCTATCTTAACCCACGTAGGCACGGGGGAGAACGTTCAAAATCCATACAGGCGGGGCCGGGATTTGAACCCCAGTCCTCAGACCTGTGAGGCCGACCGCTAACCAGTTGTTCCACCGTGCTGTTAAAGTAAGTTGAGGAACTTCATTTCACAAAAAAAATTATTTTCTGCCATCTTGGTCCTGCGGAAGTGGGTTAGAATTCAAGATTTTGAAATGAGAAATGTTTTGGGATCATACTTTTGGGTATGTTAAGGGTTTGAACTATTAATAAAGGCAATTATGAATATTATTTGGAAGGAAGCATCTATGATTTGCACATTTTTCGGTCCCTAACCGTCGTGAATGGAGAGGGTTCACTGTACAACAGTCTTGAGTTTGTCTTTCTGTACATTTGCGCCCACAAAAACGCCGTCAACTACTAGAATCACGTCGGTACGCCGGCTCGGCTAGCGGCCGCGCGCGTCACGATTTGGACCCACGAGAACACGACGTTCCTTCTCTCGGTGAGCGGGCGTGCGAGGGGAGGGAACGGCGCCACCTGTCGAGATGCGAGCCAGCGAGCGTGATTGCGGGATTCCGGGGGGGGAGGGGTGTGGACTCGAGAGAAAAAAAAAAAAACAAAAACACAATGTCGGGCCTGCGCCTCGGACACCTCGCTAACTCCACTGTATCTTCCACAGATGTACCAAAGCACCGGTCGCAACACCCCGCCCCCCCACCACCACCACCATTACCCCCCCCCCAGCCCCCCGGAACGAGCACAAACTTTACACCAAAAGGGACGCTTCATTCTAAACCAGAGGTTCTCAAAGTTTTTGGGGTCCGGGGAGCCCTGACGGGGGAAGAACTTTTTCCAACGAGCCCCCTCGTAATCCTAGCTCCAATTAAACATAACTTTGTGCCATGTGATTATTATTTCAACTTGAAAACGTTATAACTCGTTTAATAAAAAGGACTTTAATCAAATTTTATGTCACAGCTATCATGTAACTATCTCTCATCATGCTGAAGACAAAGAAATAAGTGAGTTGAGGAGCTTGATTCGGACAAAGGTAGTGCTTTGCTGCCATTTCTTGCTATTTTGGTGCCAAGGACTATGGTGAAGTGAGTTGAAGAATTTCTTTGTACAAAAATAGGGCTTTGTGGCATCTCGGTGCCAAGAAACTACGTTGAAGTTATTAAAGAACTCCATTTAAACATTTCTTGTTGTTAGGAACAATGCTGAAGTGAGTAGAGGCGCTTCATTTAGACCAAAGCAGCGCTTTGACGTCATCTCCTGGCATCTTAGTGATTATATTGAACTGAGTTGAGACCCTGAAGGAAGTGCTTAAACAGGAATATTGGCGAGGTCCAGCGAATACTCGGTTCTCGAACGTCTTCGTTCTCGAACAAATCGGTTATCGAACGAAAATGTTGAGATTTTTTTTTGCATTTGTTTTCGAATAAAAATTGGTACTCGAATGCTTGCAACAAAACCCGGAAATAACATAACGCGCGCGGCCCGACCAGCTGACCCACGACGCACCTTGTTATCGTGTATAACGCTGACGTGGGAAATATCGATTCGGTTTTTGAACAAATAGCTTCTGAAACCGCCTTCTGGAACGGATTGTAGTGGAGAACCGAGGTTGTCCTGTACTTCCAAGCCGTAAACACTTGGCGAGGGTGCCTTTG
Source organism: Syngnathoides biaculeatus (assembly GCF_019802595.1). Lineage (NCBI taxonomy): Eukaryota > Metazoa > Chordata > Actinopteri > Syngnathiformes > Syngnathidae > Syngnathoides > Syngnathoides biaculeatus. The sequence goes on from NC_084656.1 coordinate 20,930,956, forward strand.
GCCGACGTGTACAAGAACCGGAGCGCTAGAAACGTGGCCCGCATGGAGGGATGTCAGATTTACGGTTTGCTATACGTCCAAATCACACCAGAGCTTGAAAATGGTCCAAAGCTAAGATGGTTCTGGGAGTTTGTTTTAGTGCCGCGGAGGTTGCCAACATATGCACAGTAGCGATGCACATTTCTCATTGACACGTTGACGGGTCAGAAAAGCATTTTCTGCTTGTCTACAGCAATATCAGAAGTACTGATGTGCAGTATGTACATTTGGAACCTAAATTCTGATATCGATTCTGTAAAATTGTATTTGGTTTGTCCCCGATAGCAATTTTTCTTCATTTGTGGTGTTTTCCCAGTATATTTGTAAAGGAAATACGGTTTGGTACGTACATACGCCGCAGCTGCGTAAAAGCCGCAAGTGCCCACATTGAAACACGAGATATTTACAAAGAAAAACGGTACACAGTTTAACGCTAGCGCCACTGCACTAACTCTAACACGAGCGCCGCACTAACGAACGCGCTAACGCTAGCGCCGCACTAACAGGGCCGGTTTAAAAAAAATAGATACCGGTAAAAATCACTGAGACACGGCAGTAACAGGCTCGGACGGGTAAAAGTCACTTCCTCGGCACATATATTCCACCGGTCTCACTCTTACCTTTTCCGCTCGAGTGCCCCCTTTCGGCCGTTAGAAAAAACGCACAAATTAGCCACATCGCCGCCTAAACCGCGTGAAAAAAGCCGCGGCATGTTGGCCGGAAATTACGGGGAATACTTTTTTTTATGCGGCGGCAAATCTATGTTTATTTTATTTTGCATCCATCAACGCCTGAAGTTTACTTCCGATAAGCCGCTGAAAAACACTTTCTCGTGCAATTCAGGAAAAGCGTTTTCGAAATTTGTTTTGATATCATATTTGGTTAGGACAAACATTTGCGTATTTTTTTTTTTTTTACTCCAGGTGTGCACAAACTACAGTTAACTCTAAATAAAAATATATGAATAAGTTATTGCCGCGGTCTTGAGAAGTAGGGAGTTAGCGGGAATCGACTTGGGAAAAAATATCGTGCATATTAAACAATTACATATCTGCCCAGGTTCTTCAGAATCAGTAGTTCTGGCCTATGTACAGCAACGTGAAATCTATCGGCAAGGTGGCTCTGTGATTGGTTCAGCATTTATTGCAAGTTTTTCACCGAACCCCGGGTTACGGCCCGGGGGGACCACCCCAGGGGTCCGGGGACCCTAGTTTAGGAACCGCTTGTCGTCTAAACGACACACGCACGGGAAAACTAACGACTGTGCGCTTGTCGAGCTTCGAGGGACGTGAGGCGCCGGAGAGCATGCACGTGGCGCCGTGGGGCTAAAAAAAAAAAAACGAAGGGTTGAAGCCTTGTTGATCACAGAACTCCACGTTTGTCTATGCAAATGTACTCAACACCAGACCAGAGAGGCTCACAACACCGACAATCTCAAGACGAAGAAGCAGAAGACCTCACCATCCCCGGATTAGCTAGCGCCGCGATGATAAACCCGCGCCCGACGACGCGTCGGGCGTCCTCCTGCGAAAATGTTGCCGCGCTGGAAACAAACGGTGGGTGACGGACATTCTCACCGCAGTAACGGCGCCGCCCGGGGCGCACGTCCGGAACTCCCCCCAAGCGGCGGAAGGACGCCGTCGCCGCGCCCTGGAGGGATGACCTCGGGAGTCAAAATGCAGACCCCGGTCCGCTGGTCAAAACTGAACATCTCCTATGGCCCCCCCGGCGCCCCTCTAGAGCCCGGTGAGGTCCACGATGGCCTTGATGAAGATGGTGTCGTCGCGGATGTAAGAGTTTTTGGCGTCCAGTTTGGAGAGCGGGCAGAAGAGCGGGCAGCCGCTGGCGATGTTCATTTCGCTCACGGGCCGCTGGAAGGACGACGAGGTGACGTCGGGCCGGAAGGCGTCTATGATGTGCTCCCGGTTGCTCTGGTCCAGCAGCATCAGGGTCACCTGCGACGCGACAGACAAAGCGCGATAAAGACTTGACAGAATTGTCACAAGGTGGCACTTTTGTTTTTCTCAAATCAAACAATCTGTCAGCCATTTAACACGTTCGCTGCCATTGACGCATTTACAAGGCAAAATGGCGGCAACCGTGTTAACTGCGAAAACTGGCGGTGGTTCATTTTAACGGCAATGAATTATTTACTTATTGATTTGTACTATTCACCTTCTGGTTGAAGGGCCACTTGAGCAGCGCGTCGCTGAGTCCCCGCATCACCACAAAGAACAGGGACAAGTGGCTGCCGCGCCCCGTCCCGTCCCCGTTCAGATAGATCCGCAGACACATTTTGTAGCCATATTTGCTGGTGTAGAAAGCTGCAGGGGAACCAGACGGGATATCGGATAACTACTAGAGGAGGATGCAGTTTCGATTCATTTTCCTAAATATACAGAACCATTTTCATTCGTTTAGAATTGCTGTTCGGAGGCATACGTACTAGCGTAATTCCCGGCCTACAGAGCGCACCTGGTTATAAGCCTCGGCAGACAGAAAGAGTTGAACGCTAGCACGGCGCTAGGGTTAGCGTGGCGCTAGCGTTCAACTCTTTTTGTCTACCGAGGCTTATAACCAGGTGCGCTAACGCTAGCGCCGCATCACTGCATAAACCGCAGGGTTGAAAGCGTGTGAAAAAAGTCGCGGCTTTTAGGAGGGAAATTACGGTACTTACTTACTTACGGAAAGTTAATGAAGAAAAACTTTAATGTTGCTTCCACTTAAACGTTACACGCTTCATATTTTAGGAAGATGTCCCTACCTGGCGAGAACATGGCAGGGGCCCGACCGGCAACGGCGTCCTGCCTCTTTTTGGCAAAATCCGAGATCCTCCACACAAAGACGCCGTCGAACGTGGTGGCGGATATTTCCCTTAGCCGACCCTCCATCTCCGCTACCGTCAGGTCCTTCAGGCCCACCGTCCTTTCCAGCTGCCGCACCTGCGAGACCCGTTCTGGAGTCAGTCTAGGGCAGGGGTGTGTGAACATTTTCCTCCGGGGGCCACGTAGAGAAACAAATCCAATGCAAGGGGCTAATCAAACCAAGCTAAGCAATTATACATAGATTTCTACATGAATTTGTTTTGAAAAAACTGCTACATCAATAACAGTCCAGCCTCGGTTCTCCAGCCTCCCCGTTCTCGAACAAATCGGTTTTCAAACAAAAATGTCAAGATTTTTTTTGCTTCTGTTTTGAGCTTAAAATTGGTGCTCAAGCGCCGCCAACAAAACCCGGAAATAACATAACGCGCGGTGTAGTTTTTCTTCTTATCAAGGACTACTGAGGCAAGAAATAGGTCCAAAGTCCTGATCCCAAAGCTATCTGTGCCAAATGGAACGAAATCCATAATTTTGTAGAACTTCATCACCCCAATAAAGCCGAATGTAGCAGAGCACTGCGAAATTTTGATGTTGTGATGAGCCACTTCAGAAAAGTGCTTAAAAGACGGCAGAAACAAAGGGCACTAGAAAAAGGGGGGGGCGAGTCACCCCAACCAAAGAGATTTGATACAGTAGTTGAAGCATTTTATTATATAAAGTATTTAAACTATACATGTATTTCTACTATGCAGGTTATGATCAGGAAAAGCTAAAAAAATGCTTTAAAATGCCAAATCTTTTAGGCTTGGAACGCATTATTTCTTTTTCCATTCATTGTAATGGGAAACATCGATTAGGTTTTGGGACAACTCACTTCTCGAACCGTTTTCTGGAACGGATCGTGGTCTAGAACCGAGGCTGTACTGTACTTTCTTTTGACGTTCACGCCCCTCCGCCGGGCTGACCTTGTTACTCAGAGCCTCGATCTTGTCCTGGTCCAGCTTGTGCTGGCGGTTGCTGGCCTCCATGGTGGTGGCGAAGCGCTCCACCTCTCTGTTCAGGACGCACACCACGTTCTCGAAGGTGCCCGCCTTCACCTCCAGCTCGGTGCAGCGGCGGCCCAGCTCGGCCACCTTGGTCTTCTCGCTGTGGAGCTGCAGTTCCAGGGCCGCGCCCACCGAGCTGGGCAGGGGCGTGAAGGAGGTGGACACGGACAGGGCGGGGGCCAGAGCGGGAGGCGGGGGCAGGGGAGCCGGCGGGCCAGAGCCGGAGGACGAGGAGGCGCCGGCTCCCTGCACGGGAGGCCCGCAGGAGGAGGAGGAGGTGGTGCTGAGCTGGGAGACCCGGGCCTCCAGTTCCCTGAGGGACTGCTGCAGCTCCACCAGTTTGTGCCCCGCCACCTCCAGACCCTGCGGCTGCAGCCCCTCCATGCTCACCTTCATGCCCATGATGTAGTGCAGCAGCAGGTTGAGGTGCTCGTAAGCGAACGCTCGCTCGTGGTCGTGGGTCTTCTCCTTCTCCACCTGCGGGCCGGAAGGTGCCGGAGGGCGAACGCAAAACTCGGATTAGTCGGCGTGCAAACTCCACACAGGCGGGTCCGGGATTGAACCCGGGTTCTCAGAACTGTGAGGCTTTACCAACTGAGCCACCGTGCAGCTTTACGCCAATATACACATTTACAATTTTTTTTAAACTAACATAACAACATAAGACAAACATAATGTTAGAAATATTTTTTCACATTTTTTTAAACAAATAAATGACAAAGTCAATAATACAGTCAAATGTTTTACTTCACTGTTGTAAACATGAAGCGTAAAAAATCAATTTCATCAATCTTTTTTTTATTATCATTAATCAGCCAATTAATTGGAAATCAGAATTGTATGCTGTCATATATCGGAATCAGCTTGTAAAAAAAAAAAAAAAAATTAAAAAAACACATTGCTGAGTCCCTAGTCCGCATCTCCGAAATGTCACAGGAGGTTCTGCCATTTCGGGTTGAAGCGGCCATTTTAGGGTAGTAAGTCAAGGTACTGGTGTACTCCGGACTCTGGAGAACTTCACCGTGGGTAGGTTTGAATTTTGGAGTGAACGGTTGCCAACACGACAGCGTATACGTGCCCTGCGATTGACCCCCGGCCAGCCAAAGTCAACGTGCGCACGCCCCGGCTCGCCCGTGACTCCGACGGAAAATTCAGTTCTTCGGAATTGAGGCGATTCCGTTGAGCAAGACGAGGTCAACTCACCGACATGTCGCAGCCCACGACGTGAAAGCGACACGGCATCCTGAATTTGCTGCAGTACTTGATGTGGTCCACGTACTGGACGAGGTGGCAAAAGGTGTCAGTTGTCGGATCAGGAAGTGGAAGGGGGGGGGGACTCGGAGCTCACCTTCTCCCTCGGTATCTTCTTTTTGGCGCAGCCTTCGCAGATCATCGGGTATTTAGGGCAGATCTCGTCGTGAGCCTGATGAACAAACGGACGTCTCGTGAAATTGAGCCAAAATTGATTCCCGACGGTCTTATCGTCGCGTTTCTCTTAGCTGCACTGTTTCCGCTAGATCTGGACTCCAGACCGCGGGTGTCAAACTCAAGGCCCGGGGGCCAGATCCGGCCCGCCACATGATGTCACGTGGCCCACAAATGGCAAATCATGTTGATGTTTGTTCAAATCGGTGCCAAAATTTCAAATTGTCATCATAAATGACAACACTGAGATCTTGCAAGCATTTTTGTTTTACCTAAAAAAAAATCCATGACTGTTGATTCCTGATTCCAAAACTAGTTCATACATTTCTGTACATACGATGGATCAGTTAAACATTTTTTTTTTATGGTTTCACAGTCATATTGGCCGTCTGACAGAAACCGTAACTGCAAAGTGGCTCGCGATAAAAATGAACAGTCTTGACCTTTTTTTAGTCCAATCACGTCTCCGTCGTCATGGCAGACTGGCTTGAACTCTACTAGCAACGGGACCGTTTCCTGAAGATTCCCGGGAACCAAATCTACGGACCGACACTGCTCGGAACGCCGCGGTGTCGGGATGTGTTCTTTTCCTCACCTTGATGTTCTTGAAGTGAAAAGGTTCCTTGCAGTACTTGCAGTTGAGCGTCCTCTCCGGGCACTCGCGCTCGCTGTGGCGCTCCTGGTCGTTGAAGCGGATGCGCTCCTTGCAGGACGGGCACGGGACGATCATGAACTCGCACTTGCCCTCGTGGTTCAGCTGCGACGTACGACGCGCGGGTTAGAAAATCCCAGCCGTGTTCAACGGGGCGAGCGCTCACGGGCGTAACGTGACAAAATTGCTGCTGAACGAGCGGGTCGATTTTGCGACAACGGAAAGACCGGTGTGACGTTCTGAGCGTACATATTTGTGTACATCTTTTTATCGACTTTTGTTTTAAGGTTAGGGTCCCCGCGAAACTTGTGAGGATAAGCAGCTAGGAAAATGGATGGATGGGTTAGGTTAGGGTATAGCTCCTGTTAGCTCCCTCTGTGTAGAAGAAGGGGAACTATGAGACCGGGGGATTTCCCAGTACGCGTCTTGCTACGTACCCAGAGTTCCCCTGTTAGTAACGCATGCGCATTCATCACAAGCCGACAAGGAGACCGTCACACAGTTCTGAGGTCTCGGGTTCAATCCCGGACCCGCCTGTGTGGAGTTTGCATGTTGTGTGGGTTTTCTCCAAGCACTCCGGTTTCCTCCCACATCCCAAAAACATGCGACATTAATTGGACACTCTAAATTGCCCCTAGGTGTGATTGTGAGTGCGATTGGTTGTTTGTCTCTATGTGCCCTGTGATTGGCTGGCGACCAGTTCAGGGTGTACCCCGCCTCCTGCTTGTTGACAGGTGGGATAGGCTCCACTACTACCCGCGACCCTCGTGAGGATTAGCGGTGAAGAAAAAGGATGGATGGATGGATGGATGGAATGAGCAGCTGGTAAAGCATTGGCCTCACAGTTCTGAGGTCCCGGGTTCAATCCCCGACCCGCCTGTGTGGAGTTTGCATGTCCTCCCCGCGCCTGCGTGGGTTTTATGCGGGCACTCCGGTTTCCTCCCACATCCCAAAAACACGGATTGAACCCGCGTCCTCAGAACTGTGAGGCCAACGCTTTACCAGCTGATCCACCGTGCCGCCCCGGTTTCCTCCCACATCCCAAAAACACGCGAGATTAATTGGACCATCTGAATTGCCCATAGGTGTGATTGTGAGTGCGACTGTTTGTCTCCATGTGCCCCGCGATTGGCTGGCGACCAGTTCAGGGTGTGCCCCGCCTTCTGCCCGGTGAAAGCTGGGATCGGCTCCGGCACTCCCCCCGCGACCCTCGTGAGGATAAGCGGCTAGGAAAATGGCTGGCTGGATGGAAGGAACGAGCGAACGTCCCGACTTGTGCGACTCACCTCGTAATCTTTGACGGATCCCCTCCAAGAGCAGCTTTCGTTCACGCAGACGGCCGTGAGGTTTTCCACTTCCCGCCGGACGGCGTTGTCGGGAAAAGCCTTTAAAAAAAGAAGAAAAAAAAAGAAAAATGGGATTACTCGATTACTCTGGGTGTAACTATGGTAACGGGGGTATCGTGTATACAGTGACTTTGCCAATTTGGAATATTTTCGTTTCCTCAAAGTGACGTTAGATGACCGTCTCCCATTTTATTTATTTTTTGGGGGATTTATGTTGCTGATTTTCACTTATCCCAGCCGGGCTCTGCAAGGCCTCCGCTGGCGACAACCGGGTGCGACCGCTACTCACGCATCCTTGTTTCAGGATTGACGTGGCCTCTTCGAAAATGTCCTCCTTGATGCAGGCGTTGCATTTCTGCGGCCCGTTGCTGCAACCACAAAACACTCATTTGCAGACCCACAAAAAAAAATACCAATAATTCTCACGAGACACATTTAATACAAAAATTTGTATTCTTATTCATTTTTTTTTGCTAAACGCACCTGATGGCCAGGTTGAAGCAGTACGAGCAGAAGCGGTGGCCGCACTGCGCCTGGAAGGGTCGCCGCAGGATGTTGTGGCAGGACTTGCACAGGTGCTTGTCCTCCAGCTTGTTGCCCAGGATCTTCTTGGGGAGGCCCGGCTTGTTGCTCTCCATGGACGACGGCGGCGAAGGCTCCTGGGCGGCCATCCCGTCCGATCACCCGCGTTCGCGCTTCCTGGATGGGGGACGAGTCCGGAGATTAAGACGAAAATAAAACTGTAAAAACACAACAACAACAACAAAAACATATTGATTTTAAAAGAAGCGGCACGGTGGAGCAGATGGAAAGCGGTGGCCTCACAGTTCTGAGGTCCCGGGTTCGATCCCGGACCCGCCTGCGTGGAATTTGCATGTTCTTCCGGTGCCTGTGTGGGTTTCCTCTGGGTGGGCACATCCCAAAAACATGCAACATTAATTGAACACTCTAAATTGCCCCTAGGTGCGATTGTGAGTGCGACTGGTTGTTTGTCTCTATGTGCCCTGTGATTGGCTGGCGACCAGTTGAGGGTGTACCCTGCCTCCTGCCCGTTGACAGATGGGATAGGCTCCAGCACTCACCGCGACCCTTGTGAGGATAAGCGGCAGAGAAAATTGATGGATGGTCTTTAAAACAATAAATTCAGGAAATTACAACCAAATAAATGTCTTAAAGTTAACCAAACTGTGCCAGAACATTCTAACAAATAAAATCATGATGTTAAAAGAAAAAAAATAAAACAGAAAATTTGCATCGTATTATCATACTCCTCACGATGAGAATAAAAGTTTGAAATGACAGAAAAACGTTGGAATATTATCATAGGTGCATCAATTAATTGATTAACTGGCAACCAATAATTATCAAATTAATTGCCAGCTATTTTTATCCATCCATTTTCTTAGCTGCTTATCCTCACAAGGGTCGCAGGGAATGCCGGAGGCTATCCCAGCTGTCAATGGGCAGGAGGCGGGGCACACCCTGAACTGGTCGCCACCCAATCGCAGGGCACATAGAGACAAACAACCAATCGCACTCACAATCACACCTATGGGCAATTTAGAGTGTCCAATTAATGTCGCATGTTTTTGGGATGTGGGAGGAAACCGGACTGCCCAGCCGGAGAAAAGCCACGCAGGCACAGGCGGGTCCGGGATCGATCCCGGGACCTCAGAACTGTGAGCCCAACACTTTCCAGCTGAGCCACTGTGTCGCTATTTTTATTTGCGATCAATTGTTTAGGGTCGTTGTTTATCATAAAAATTGTCCAAATCTTCATTTTCGGCCTCTCAAGAGTAAACATTCTCCGATTTCTGTCATCCTCCATGAAAGAGGATGGATTACTTTTGAAATCAAAATAAGACAATTTGCTTCAACTGTTCCAGCAAGCAACGCAATGAATCAATTTCGGGGAAAAAAAAAATAATAGTCACTTGAGCCTATTATGACAATAACGGTTATTTGTAGCTGTAATGTGTACAGTCATCGTGAACGTGACGCAGCCTCAAAGCCTGAACTAGTAACCCTTTTCCCTGCTAAAAATTTTCTATAGAACATTTCTGAAGAACTATAGAACTTTAGGACCCAAGTCCTACAGAAATTCTATTGTTACGTACAAATATCTCTAGAAAATCACAGCCAAAGTTCTATAGAACAAGTTATGTCCAAATTCTATGGAATTCTATAAATTTCTATAGAATTTTTTTTAGCAGAGTTAACCCGCTAAGCAGTAGCTAAGAAGCAGCAATAATCAATAATTGATAAGTAGTGAGCAGAAAGTGAATGCACAATCAATTTTCATCCCGTTATTATTTGATGAATCAAACGCGTTTGTAAAATCCTGACAAATCTTAATGTTGAGAGAATAAAGTGGGGAATATATTACAATTAAAATCGTCGGGAAATGAAACTGCAAAAAAATAAAAATAAAAGGAGTCAGGATACGACAAGAAAAAATGCAAAATAATAATAATAATTGATGATTTCGCCATTCCACGTCTGTATCGTTATGTATTTGATGAGGTGTAGCGTTATCAATAAAGTTTTGTTGGATGCGCGGCGTTTTCGGAAGGAAATGGAGTCCACTATTGTGTCGCTAGCATCTTTGTTGCCTCGAGCCGCCCGCGGCCTTTTTCTTGTTTACATGTCGCTTTCCTAGCCGCCCGCCGCCTTCCATTGTCTCCCTGTTACCAAGCCGTCGCAGCATCCCCGAGTCACCAGAAAAGGAGAAGAGAGAAGAGAGAAGTGGTACCCGGAGGTGGAGGAGAGAGGATGGGGGGGGGCGAATAAATAAATAAAAAGACATCTCTCTCTCTCTCTCTCTCTCTCTCTCCCCACCGCCTCCGCCGCTTACCAAGCAGTCCGCTCCGGGTCTTGTTGGGTCTCTTAACGAGCCGCCGCGGCCCGCCTGTCCTCGTCCCGAAGCTCGACGTTGCTCACGGACGCGTCGACGGCGGCCCCCCCGGCGCGTAGCGACAAGGCGGACGGCTGGCTCTCCGGCGGCGGCGGCGACGGCGGCTGTTTTCGTCCAGCGTCGCCATTACTCCCTCCGCGAACGACCGCCGGTGACGTCACGCGAGGGGGCGGGGCTGAACCGCACATCACTCAACACCCCGCAGCCCCCTCCGAAAACATTTTTTTCAATAAAAATAATAAAAATCACTAATCCCTCAGCAGTATTGCGCTTTCCTCAAACATAAAATATATTATTTTATAAAATACAAAGTGGAGAACAGTTTTGCGCATTGTGACATTCAATGTGCATTGTGCTGCTCTTTCCGACGTGCTCCCCTTGGCCACTCGGGGGCGATATACAGCATTAGGTACGACAACGGGCTTGTGCACAGATCGCCACCCAAGTGGTGCTCGAGCACCAGCGCTTTTGCTCACGATGATAAAAGCGCGGCATATTTTTTTTTCACCGCGACCGGACGAGGAATTCCGTTAGCAGAACCCTGCCGATAAACGCTTCCCGAGCAAGATGGTGCCCCCTCATATCTTCGAACACTCAATTTTTAATAACATTTAATTATACAACGCCACACCGACCCTTCTGAAACTCTTTTAATAGACAAAGTCGACCACAGAACATAATACATGACCAACGTGACACACTACCTTGAGTAAAGTTGCACTCGGAATGCTTCAACGCCATCTGTAAGTTATTAAATATCATTTACATCGGGACTGAAATCATTTCAAGTGCAACTTTACATGATGGAATATTCAGAAATGACACCTTGGACCTTTTGGATAAGAAATGTTGACGTAAGAAATACATATGAAATATCGTGGACTTGTCTGAGCTATTTGAGTGATTTAAAAAAAAATATATATATATATACATACATCACACAAATGTATTTTAAAGGCACATTTTTAAAGGAACATAAAAACAGCAGAGGCTGTAGTTTTGTTTTTTTTTTAAGTGCATAAATACTACCGGTGATTAATACTACGTGCATACTGGAGTCACATAGTCCTGAGAAGATCTTCGGTCACATGATCAGCTTTTTTTTTTTTTTAGGTGTCATCCAGAAGCTTCTGCAGGTTTCTTCGAATCTAAGCACACAAATATTTACAGTATGATTCCGAAACAATATTTTTGCTCATTTGAAAAATAAAAACGCGCAAACCTTCTCGAGCTTAAAGAGGCTGGCGGAAAGTTGGCCGAAGATCTCGGCGTCCTCGGGCCTCGCCGCGTTCCTGCCAAAGAGTTTGGCTGTTTTGTTTTGTGCCCAAACGTCACGCTGAGTGCAACTACCGTAATTTCCGGCCCATAAGCCACGGCTTTTTTCACTTTTTCATCTTTTGCGGTGATGCGAATAATTTGTGCAATTTTTTCTAACGGCCGCAAGGGGGCACTCGAATGGAAAAGGAAAGAGTGAGACAAGCCAAGGAAGTGACTTTTACTGGTATGTTTTTTTTTTTTTTTTTAACCGGCCCTGTTAGCGCTGCGCTAGCATTAGCGCTGTGCTAGCATGTTGCTGCTGTGTTACTGCCCTTTCTCAGTGTTTTTTACCGGTATGTTTTTTTTTTTTTTTAACCGGCCCTGTTAGCGCTGTGCTAGCATGTTGCTGCTGTGTTACTGCCGTGTCTCAGTGATTTTTATCACTGTTTTTTTTTTAACCGGCCCTATTAGCGCCGCGCTACCGTGTTGCTGCCGTGCCTCAGTGATTTTTTCCGGTATGTTTTTTTTTTTTTTAAACCACCCCCGTTACCTGGTACCGTCTTTGTAAAAATCTCGTGTGTCAATGTGGGCACTTGCGGCTTATACACAGGTGCGGCTTATGTGTGTACCAAATGGTATTTCCTTCACAAATGTACTGGGTGAGGGTTATAATCAGGTGCGCTCTGTAGGGCGGAAATGACGGTAGTTTTGGGGTTTGAATAGTTTTTTAAGAAAATTCCACCGGGGTCCTCATACCCTCCGAGCAAACGATTCCTGGCGGACAGTATGGCGTTCAGTCGATGCTCGAGGGCAGCCATCTTGAACGCCATGTAACACGAGGACATCACCAGGATGCCGACTCTGTTTTGGGAGGAAACGAACGTCTCGAAAGGAACCGTGACGGCGATGGCGTCCCGTGTTGCGAGTACTCACAAAAACAAATAGACGAGCAGGATGGAGATCAAGGTCGTGTGAGGCCAGGCTTTGTCTGGGGGTGGCGCTATCAGCGGGGACTTGGACGACGGCCCTTTGTGGCAAAAAGGAAACGGGATGTTTTCAAATTGTGGACTGGACCAAAAGATTTATAAGAATCACAGCGCTTAAATAGCATATAAAATATAATGAGACATCCGTGTCCGAATGCCAGGTTTTCTTAGACACAAATGACATCATCAAAATGTCAAAAAACAATAGTGCACATTATACATAAGTGCGGGGGGGTGGGGGGGGTGAAAAAACACTTTCAACACACTTTGACTGTAGTGTGACAGTACCGTCCTTGGCTCGGTTCTTTTGGCCCGGTTGGAGGTGGACGTCGGCGCGCACCGACAACTCTCGGCTCAGGAACGTGTCGGGGAGGTCTGCGAATTGATGAAATGAAGGAGTGACAAAGAGCGGAGGTGTGAGTGAAAGAGAGAGTCCGAGAGAGGGAGAGAGAGAGAGAGAGAGACATTGAGAGAGAGAGTTAGAGAGAGGGAGAGATATATAGAGAGACAGAGGGAGAGAAATTGACAGAGAGATAGAGAGAGAGAGATAGAGAGAGAGAGAGAGATAGAGCGAGAGAGAGCTATAGGGGGAGAGAGAGGAACAGATTGAGAGAGAGCAAGAGAGCGACAGAAGAAGGCAGAGACATAGAGAGAGAGAGAAAGAAAGAGAGAGGAAGGTAGAGCGATAGAGCGAGAGAGAGAGATGGAGTGAGGGGGAGAGACAGAGGGAAAGAGTGTGTGAGAGTGAGAGAGCGAGAGAAAGAGAGAGATCGAGAGAGAAAGAGACAGAGAGAGAGATGACAGAGAGATTGAGAAAGATGGAGCGAGGGGATAGATAGCGAGAGAGCATGTGAGAGAGAGAGAGTGATTGCAAGAGAGAGAGAGAGAGAGAGAGAGAGAGGGAGAGAGAAAGAAGACAGACAGAGAGAGAGAGAGAGAGAGAGAGAGAGAGAGAGAGAGAGAGAGAGAGAGAGAGAGAGAAAGAGAGCGCTCTTGAACGCGACTTCCTGGCAGGGAAACTATCACTGGATCCAAAAACATCCGGACAAGAGCGGCTCTCGTAATGGAAACCTGTTCTGGCGCGACTCTATTCAGAACCAGTGTGTCGGACCAACGCAGAGCACCCGCGTCCCGTCACCCACCGGCCATTTTGCGGCAGTCCGCCGGCTGCGATTCGGAACTGCTGCTGCTCTCCGCCTCCATCCCCCGTCGCCTGTGCCGCGCCGCGCCGTCCAGATCAGAGAAGGTCCGGGCGAAGTCCTGCCCGGCACGCACAGGAACATATACAATGGGCCGACTGCTGAGAACAAGGGCCCTCGTTTCTATAGATGTTATTACGGCTCAAAACAATCCCCCCCCCCCCAAAAAAAAAAAAAACATTCCAGACCAGAGGAAGAGACGACGGGCGCTTGACTCCAAATCCGTCCTCGAAGGAGGAGGCAACATGGCTGCTGCACGTCTTCTCCACCTGTAAAGTTCACACACTTTCTATTTACTTTTAGTTTCGGGATTCTTAAGCCATCCTTCTTTTTTACGGTTTATAAGGGATACCGGCAAGATCAAATTGAGAGTTCTGCTCCTTCAGCGTAGTACCAAGTACATCTCCAGTAATACCGGGAATCGTCCTTCCAGGGCAAAGAGAATATTTGCCTGTGAGGTGATTAAGGAAGTGACCAGGCCCAGACCAGGAAGTGGCAATGATTAGTAAGAGAGGAAGTTAGAAAGGCGCTGAATAGGATGAAAAATGGAAAGAGAGCTGGTCTTGATGACAAACCAATGGAGGTATTGAAGCAATTTGGAGAGGTGGCTGTGGAGTTTTTGATCAACTTATCCAATAGAATAAGTTGGATGTTTTGGAGACAAGGTTCGAGAGAGGAGACTTGGATGGTTTGGACGTGTCCAGAGACGAGAGAGTGAAGAAATTGGTAGGAGGATGGTAAGGATGGAGCTACCAAGGAAGAGAGAGCGAGAGGAAGACCAAAGAGAAGGTTGATGGATGTTGTGAGGGAGGACATGAAGAATGTGGGTTTTGGAAAACAGGATGCACGAGATGGGCTTGGATGTCCCTAATCGGGACAAGAAGAAGAAGAAGAACAACAACAAGAAGAACAAGAAGGAGAACAAGAACAAGAACAAAAACAAGAAGAACAAGAAGGAGAACAAGAACAAGAACAAAAACAAGAAGAACAAGAAGAAGAACAAGAAGAAGAACAAGAACAAGAACAAGAAGGACAAGGACAAGGACAAGGACAAGAACAAGAACAAATGCAATCCGTTCGGGAACAGGTTTCCTGTGAACTGACCTCCAGATGGATGCAGACGGACCTCAGGAACTTGTAGGTTGTGTTCCGGGACAGGAAGGACACAAAGACGTGCTGTGGGGGAAAAAAAAACAGCGGGCTGCGGATTAAGATCAACTCGCAGCAAGCTCTCAAGCCGGTCCAGTTCTCGCTAGTCCGACATTACCTGCTCCTGTGTGCTTTCGATGACCAGGGCGTTGGGAACCAGCAGCGCCGTTTTCGTTTTCTTGATGAACGTGACAGACGCGGCTCGGATGGCGATCTGCGGAGGACTGTTGTGAGTTTTTTTCAGCGTCAATCGGCCGCCGGGAGCGCGCCGTACCTTCGTGTCCCTGCCGAAGACTTTGGAGTGGAAGCAGATCCAGTTCGGCGAGACGAACATTTTGCCCTGATACAAGATGTCCCGCTGCAGGGCGCAAGTGTAACCTGGCAACGTCAAGAAAACACAAAAAAAATGAAAAATATATCACGTTCAGAAAACTAGCAGGTTCTTCGCTGGGGCGACGGACGTACTTTGCGTGAGCGTCTCGTCTCTGCTCACTTCCTTGAACAACTTGTGATACTGCAAGTTCGTCTTGGACAGCTGGAAGAAACCAAAAGACTCAAATACTAGCTTTCATCCAGGCACTACGAACGTGTTCATCCATTTTCTTTTATTAACATTGGGTATTTTGTTCAAGATATGAACATTTCGGCGAGCTAACGTCTTGTTGTCGTTCAAATACAAATCAAAAATCTTCTGTTGCACAGAACAAACATCACAACTTGCTTCAAATTGAAAATTGCTACACCATGTTGACGTTAACTGAAAAACTACATTACCGTTAATTCCCAGCCTCCAGAGCGCACCTGGTTATAAGCCTCACCCAGTACATTTGTCAAGGAAATACCATTTGGTACATACGTAGGCCGCAGCCGTGTAAAAGCCGCTCGTGCCCACGTTGAAGCCGACATTGAAAGACAAGATATTTACATAGTAAGACGGTACACAGAGAGTTTAACGCTAGCGCCGCCACGCTAACGCTATCGCTAGCAGTGGCACGTTAATACTATCGCTAGCGCCGCACTGACGCTACCAACGCCGCGCTAACAGGGCCGGTAAAAAAAAAAAAACAAGATACTGGTAAAAATCACTGAGACACGGCAGTAACACGCTAGCGTAGCGCTAACATGGCCGGACCGGTAAAAGTCACTTCATCGGCACATACATTCCACCAGTTTCACTCTTACTTTTTCCGCTCAGTGCCCCCTTGCGGCCGAAAAAATGCAGGGTTGAAAAGCATGTGAAAAAAGTCGTGGTTTATAGGCCGGAAATTACGGTACTTGTGTATTTAAATGTACCGCATAACTCACGCTAGTCTGCTAGCTGCTGACACACAGATCAAAACGCCATTGAAGGGTAATAAAACTAACAGTCATGTTGCAGTAGTTACTGTTCTCAGTGAAGTGGTAAAATATATAAATGTAAACATATGAACGTATGAATAACCCTTTAAGCAACGGATATTAGAACACAAAGGGTGCAGGAACACGTGGAGACAGACAAAATAACGATAGAGGTCTTGATCCTCTGTCAAAATGTGTCATACTTCCCCCCGCGACCCTTGTGAGGATAAGCAGCTGAGAAAACTGATGGATGGATGTCATACTTCCATCTAGTGGTCACCCAAATAAACAGTGCAATGACAATTACAATAAAAGCTTAAAATCATGACGCAACAACTGTTTCATTATTTACAGTTTTCTGCAAAGTGGTATTAAATATCAGACATTTCGATCTAACTCAATGGCTAATTTGAGAAATTAATAATTTGAGTTGAAAGAGCACAATTTTTCAAAAATAATTTGTAAGTCTGTCACTATTGTAGTAATGTTTACTAAATTCCGTCGTTTTTCTGAAGGCAACTTCCGGGTGACTGGGAACTCGGCCGGTGATTGGTGGAGAAACAGGAAGTATCGAAATGAACAAACCTGAGTGGACGGCGACTTCTTCCCTTCAGTCTTCGACTGCGGGAGGTGAGTGGGCCTCTTCCGGCTCCCCGAAACGTCGTTTTCCGCCTCACAACTGCCACAAAATAAAAATAAAAAACACATTAAGGACTTGTGTGTGACTTGGGATGAACTATAAATCGAACGGCTGCTAAAAAAAAAAACAAATCCAAGTGATCCAAAGCCGAACACCCGGACTTGAGTTCCAGCTGTTCCGAACTCACCTCGTCCCCCGGGAATACTCCGTCGTCCGGCCCGGCGGAGTCAACGGTCTCTCGGCTTGCTCGCCCATCACCAACCGTGTGCGCCTCCTCCTCCTCCTCCTCCACGACCACCTCCTCCTCCCCAGACTCCCATACGAGACCCCCTCGGGGGTCCAGAACCTTTGGACCGAGGGAGAAACTGTAGGAAGAGTCGCTGGATGGTGGAGGAGGAGGTCCCGGGGAGGAGTTGGAGCTGAGGCGGTGAAAGGGGAGTGAGAAGTCGGGAAAACTGGGATGGAAGGGACCGCCTCCTTATCGGTGACAAAAAAAAAGAACGCCACAACTCAATCCCTCGCCATTTTATTAACAAGTTAGCCAAGTTTTCACAAGTTGTCATCACTGTTTGAAATTAGAAACACCGTGAAATAAAAAAAAATAATAATAATAAAGGATTTTGGGAGGACTTTTTGAGCCAGGCCGATGTGATTGACCAATTCGTCCAACAGGGGGCGGCACCTGCAATAACATTCAAGATTTCAGTACAACCTCTGTTCTCGACCACAATCCGTTCCAGGAGGCCGTTCGAGAACCGATTTGTCCAAAAACCGAATCGGTATGTCCCACGTCTGCATACGGAGGCTGCATTAAACACAATAACAACACGCGTCATGGGTCAGTTGGTCGGGCCGCGCGCATTATGGTTTTTCTGGGTTTTGTCGCAGGCGTTCGAGTACCCATTTTCCTTCGAAAACAGAAGCAAAAAAATCTCGAAATTTTCATTCGAAAACCGATTTGTTCGAGAACCGAATATTCACTGCATATATATTGATGATACCAACCACAGGTATACGTACATGCGTAATGAATGAGTAACATCAATGTCAAATTAAGGTTTACACGCACGGACTCACGCACATTGACACTCAAAGTCCATAAAGACTGGAGACCCCACCGAGCAAAATGAAGGATTAAAAAAAGGGAGGTTGGTGGGGATATCAATTTGAAAATCTAAATTTAAAAAAATGAAATGGGTTTTAAAAACTAAATTATTGTAAAAACAAGTTCTGTTGTCCAAAAATGTTAGTCTAAGTATGAAATAGTGATGTAAAAAATAAGCAAAATAAATTAGTGATGGAAAATAATTGAAAAAGAACATCGTTAAGGCTAATTATCCACCACAGTTTCTGCGTTTGTGGTGAAAAATGTATTTCTATTTGGGTATTTAATATATGCTCTATATTTAGCTGCTCTTTGTGTGTTAAAACTAACAGTTTTATAAAGGTTTATAATCAGCCAATTTTCTTGAGCCTGTCTCCTGCGTCTTGCGTTGTGCAGTACGTTAGCGTTACGCTAGAATAATTTCATTATACAAAATTACAGTTTGGTTTATATAATCTATCTATCTATCTATATATATCTATATATATATATATAAATTCCACATAGAGTTTGATTCTCTTTTGTTGCATGTTCGACTGTTCCATTTGTCACGAAGTAGTCGTGGCATACAGTATCTATGCTAATTCCGTTAGCCCGCCTATTTAGCTTCGCGTGTTACCATTAAGCTAGCCGACGTTCCCGAGACAAAAATCATCTGATTTGGTTGAACATTTTGGTGTTTAAAATACACAATACTTGATCCTCTTTTAAATGTTTGAAGTATGTGCGAGGGTTAAAACTAAAAAAGAAAAAAATACAAAGCAAAAATAAAAACGTTTAAATGGTCTATGTTGCGTATTTTGACCTATTGTAGGTGGCTATGGAATGTATCCCACACGTGTGAGCTGTATTTCTAAACAATTTGGCTAATAGCGTGGGAGCACCTTCGCCGCTAACGTCGATGAATATGGATCCGCTAGCCAAGACCAAATCCAGCTGCGACGGTCATGTGACTAACAAAGAAACAATTGAATGAAATCTTCCCACGTGGCCTCCGGAGACCGTTCGTTCTCGACACACAATGGAGTCGATGTGTGCGCGAGCGGACCGGTCGCGGCCTCGGGAGCGAATCTGCAAAGAAAGATTGATGACGACAGAATGGGAATAGTCATTTTGATTTATTAAACAAAACCCAAACAATGTGAGAAAAATCTCTGGTGGGTTCTGAGGGGGCGTGACGGGATTGAACAATCAGTGTGGGCTCATCATAATATGTGTTCATAACTATTAAAAAAATGCATCTCAACAAAACGTGACATCGCTGACTTCTCCGATCGGTCACATGCAGAGGTCGTACTTAAGTAGAACTCCGAGTAGTTATTAAAATAGGGGTGTCAAACTCATTTTTGTAACGGGCCACACTGTAGTTCTGGTTTCACTACCGTGAAACCATAAAAATCGTTTATCGCCTCATAATATCGACACGTGCAATTTATGAATTACTTTTGGAATCAGACACCAAGGGTAGTGGGTTTTTCCAACTACTGCTGATGTTTGCCAACGTAAAAAAACGCTTGCAATGCCTCAACGATATGATTCATGACATGACAATTTGAAATTCTGGTTCAGATTTGAACGAGAATCACGGAAGTTGACGTACGTGATTTGCCTTCGCGGGCCGCCTAAAATCATGTGGCGGGCCGGAACTGGCCCCCGGGCCTGGAGTTTGACACCTGTGCCTTAAAATGTAGCGTACAGGTTGAAATGTTCTGAAGTGCTAAAGGCACTAACTCGCTTTCCAATAATCAATAAGACCCACCAAACCATAATTTTAACGCTAACGGCAACAACAACAAAAAATAACATACCATAGTTCACGGCCTACAGAGCGCACCTGGTTATAAGCCTCGGTACACAGAGTTTAATGCTAGCGTGGCGCTAACATTAATACGACGCTAGCGTTAGCGCGGTGCTCGCGTTAAACTCTTTCTGTGTACCAAGGCTTATAACCAGGTGTGTGAACGCAAGCGCCGTGCTAGCGCTAGCGCCGCATCACCACGTAAGCCGCAGTGTTGAAAGGGTGTGAAAAAAGTCGCGGAAATCACAGTAATTGCTGAACTTATGAGGTATCTTCAATCTGGTAAGATGTGTTTTATTAAAAGATTCTTCGGTTTCATTAGCTATCAAGGTGCTAGTAAATTCCAGAGAGAACGCAAAGAAAAGGTGTGGGAGTACAGTACAAGGATGTATTTTCATTTTTTTTTGCTGTTACATTCCGATTGCATCGGGGGGGGGGGGGCAATTGTTGATATTGTATACCGAAATTCCCGGCCTACAGAGCGCACCTGGTTATAAGCCTCTGTACACAGAAAGAATTTAACGCTAGCGCAGTGCTAGTGTTAGCACAGGGCTAGCGTTAGCCAGCATTAAACTCATTCTGTGTACCGAGGCTAATAACCAGGTGTGATAACTTTAGTGCGCCGCTTGCGTTAGCGCCGTACTAGCATTAAACTAATTCTGTGTTCCGAGGCTTATCACCAGGTGCACTAACACTAGCGCCGCATCACCGCAAGCTTGTGAAAAAAGTTGCGCTTTGTAGGGCGGAAATTACGGTACATTGATTGAATTAGCCTAAAAGGCAGAAAAAAAGCGCGAGATTCCCTCATTTTAGGGACGCCGGACATTAAAACTTAATTGTCAGCATACATCAGAAAATGATAAAATAATAAATCCTCTCAGCCCAATAAAAAAAAAATCCCTGCATAGAGGCGTCAATGGTAGCCCGTAGTGGATGCTGGTGCCAGTCTTTGGTTGTAGAACACATAGTGGGGGTCGTATGGGCCTGTGGAGACAGCGGAGGGTCCAGGCGGCAAATGGACCTTATTAGCGTAGGGATGATAGCGAGCGAATGCCAGACTCTGAGGCGCTCGGAAGGAGCCCGCCGGACTGCTCAGGTGGGGCAGGTGCAAGTGACAACGAGCGTGTCCCGAGGACTGCGCCTTGGGGTCCGCCTCGACGGCCAGGGCGGTGCGGGTCCGGAGGTGAGCCGGCAGCTCGTCGGATGCGGTGAAGTTCTTGTCCCGAGGACCCCTGGGTGACTCCCAGTTGCTAGCGTGGGGGAGGGGGTCGCTCGGGAGTATGCACGAGTAGAGGGGGTGGGTCAGGTGAGGTGGGTACACCAATGGGAAGGTGGACTTGAGACTGGAGGGCTCGTGGACGCAGGGGCTACTGCTCACGTGGGCCACACTCGGGCAGCTGAGACAGTAGCCCTGGACGAAGGATGGCGGCAAGGCCCCCCTGAAAGGACTGGACCTGGGGTAGCTAGCATAAACGCCCACCGCCACGTTATACGGGAGCAGGGGGAAGAGAGGGTGACCCGCCTTGTAAGGAGAAATTGGTCTAAAGCGTCCTGGGCCGGACTCTGCTTTGTCACTGTCGGAGCTCCCCGTGACGCAGTTGGGGCTAGCTCGGGCGTGGCCGGAGTTAGCGAGGCGAGGACCCTCCGGGGTCGCCCCGCTCGCCTCGATGTCTTTTCTGGACTGTCCGCCCCCACCACCGCAGCCGCTACTCGTGCTGCTCGGGCTTACAGTCTCATGCTGGGTATTTGGCGAGTCGCCCAGCGGGTTGGGCGTCACGCTACCCGACTGTCGACGGGATCCTTGCTCACCGCAGCTCTGCGAGAAGGGGTGTGGCGCGTATGTCGCATTGGCGGCACAAGCATTCCCGCGAGCGCTGCCGAGGACCCCGAATTCCACATTTGTCGACAAGATGCCGCTGCTCACTTGCTCGCCGCTGGCCCCGCCCCTTTTCTGGTAGGGCTTGAAGATGCACTTGTGTGCAGAGGAGGGACGGTGTTCTTCCAGCTTCAGGCCATGCCGAGTCGCGCTTTCCCTGGAGGAGGCCGCGGGGTCCGCTTTTCCGATCTGCGAACAAGTTTGGGCCAGCAGAGCCAGCGGACTCTTCTTGGCATCCAGCTATTAAAAAAAATATATATATTAATAAATATTGCTTTTATTTTTTTTTTTAATTTAAACAGTTCATTTGCACAGTAGCACATTATTTCCTGGTGAAATTATATACTTAAAAAATTTATGAACAAAAAAACAAACAACAAAAGTAATTTTTTAAATAGTTTAGAACACATAATTTTGATAGGATGGAGGGGAAAAAAAAACACTTATGGCCCCAAAACCAGGGAACCAATGTTAGCATTTCATAAAAATATTTCGAATTTTCTCTATTTACTTTTTATTTACTTTTTGTTCGTTTCGTTTTGTCCCAAAACCCATAGAACTGCAGATTTAAAAGAAAAAACATTTGTATTAATATTAATTAATTCATCTGAATTGTATTCATATAATATTTGTACAGTTAAAATAAACACTAGTTACTTTTTAAAACAATGATGAAATTTTAAATATTTGCATTTTTAAATCTAACTATATAGCTTAGCAATAATGTTATATAGCTTTTTATTTACAACACGTATGCTTATTAAAAATATATCTTTTTTTGAATATGCAATAATTTAGTTTACTTTTACTGCATAAAAAAGTTTGTTTCTTTGACACTTAAACAGTAACTACAACAACACACACTCAATATTTATACGGTGAGTATGCAGAATATTACTGGGACAACAATGAGCTGCGGCAATTTCATAAGTCATAATTAGTCGTGCAGTTATTTATTGACTTCCTTTTTGTGTATGAAATCGATGATGCGTACCTCGATGGTGACTGGAGCGGACGCGAGCGGTTGCAGGTACTCCGCGTGGCCATTCAACATGTTGATCACGCGCACCGCGAGGCGCCTCGCAGGCCGTCCGACACCGGGATTGGGTCCTGGTTTGGCTACGACCGGTCTGGTGGAGGTGGCGGTGGGTGTCGGGCTGGTCACCGCGGCGCTCGGCTCCAGCCGCTCAGTGGCCGCCCCCGACCGGTGTGAAGGTTCCGAGGGAGGTCCGCTCTGCAGGTCTGTGCTGCGCGCACTCCCGCAGCTCACCAGGCGACTGGAAGAGTCACTTCACAGCGGGAGGGGGTCGGTACAGATCTCAAAACAGCGCCGCCTGGTGTCGATACAGATAACGATATTGATACATTTTTTTTTTTTGAAAACACATCGTTGGGGACAAAGAGGAGAATTACCACAGTGATCGAAACCATCAAAAATAAACACTTTTAGAGTAATAAATCTCATCAAAATGTCAGTGTCAAGTTTGGGCTCAGGTGATTATTTCGAGTAAAATAAGAAAAAAAAAATGGATCTGTTTTAGATCAAGCAATGTAAACGCAATATGTAAAATAAAGCAAAAAATAAAATGTTAAAAAGTTACATCCAGATGGAAAATGACCACGTTAAGAGGGCAAATTGTACAACAAGTGAAATTTGTGCATAAAATGTCAAATCAATCAATTCAATTTCCGATCTGATCCAGATTGGATGTTTGGAAGCAATATAAACGCAACATGTAAAACGGGAAAACTTGTCCGAAAAAACAAACGAAAAAAAATCAATCCAGATTGATCTCATTGATGACAGCATCAAAATGATTCACATTTAGAACAATACATTTCATCAAAATGTCAGTTTTAAATTTGGCCTCAGGTGATTATTTATTGCTAAAATAAAATGAAAAAAAATCAGATCTGTTTCAGATTGCACATTTGGAAGCAATGTAAACGCAACTGTAAAATGAGAAAACTGCCCCCCCCTCAAAAAAAAAGAAAGAAATTCGGACTAATGTCATTGATGAGAGCATCAAAATGATCATATTTGGGGGCGTGGGGGCGTAACTAAAATTTATAGTACAGGTATAATTCCGATCTGATCCAGATTCTACATCCGGAAGCAATATAAACATGACATAAAAGGCCCAAATCCAGATCTGGTCGCATCGATATCATCATCAAAATGACGTTTGTGAAATATGTCCACGAAATTTCAAACTCGATCTGACCTGACTGCCTATTTGGAAGCAATGTAAACACACCAATTATCCAATTTCTATATCGAGTTGAACTTGTCAAATAATGTCCCAGATCATTTTTTCTTTTTTTGTTTGTTTGGGGCGGAAAACCGCGCAGCTTTTGGCGCCCCCCCAACCCGTCCGTTTCCCCCCCCCCCACTTGTGATGACGGCCTTTCACCGGCATTTTTTTTATCCCAGCTCGTAATTCCCCCCCCCCCGAAACAAACGAAAGCGCGGCGGCGCGTATTTTCCGGGCCCGACACGTTTACGACATGTTTACGACATGTTTACGAGCCGTCTGTGTCGTCGGAGCGGCGGGACGCTTTGGAAAAAAAAATCTGACGGGGGAAATGATTGCCTGCGCAAGGGGGGGGGGACTAACCCCTGACCCCCACCTCAGTTTCTAACCTGGGTTGAACCCGGGCAGGTCAAGGCCGCGCCGAGTCGTCGTTGAAAAAGCTGCAGGATGAATAGCAACGCTGATATCGTATTGTTAGCATATCGTTGTGCATTATTACAGTATATTGATTCATATTTGTATTGTCACATATTATTTTGTAATTAGGTGCTATATACTGTATCTGATTGCCTCGGATTGTTTGGTAATGTTACGTGTTATCAAGTTGTATGATATTCTATCTTATCGTATCATATTGTTTAATATCATTTTGTGTCATATTGCATCTTATCGCATCATATTGGATTAATTGGTGTCGACAGTGTTGTATGATATTGTATTTTTTAGTATTTGTGTTATATATTAATATATTGTACCTTTATCAAACTGCGTGATATTCCATATTTGATTTGTTTCAGATCATTTGGTATGTCGGACCCAAAAGCAGGACTTCGAGGCAGAGGCATAATGTTCAATGTGTTTAATTCCAGAAACTGGGTCATACAGAGAGCAGTGAACCTGGCCACGCCCCTCTTGGCAGTAGCTAAGCCTTGCTAATGACAGGTATCACATATTATTACCGTAGCGCACCTTGTAGTATTGCGTGATATTGTATCTGTCATATTGTTTGATATCATTTTGTGTTGCAATCTTATCACGTGTGATATCGCATCTCTGGTGTCATTTCATGTTATATTGTAACAATTATTCTGTTTATGTCAGCCAAGAAGACAGACGGCTCCATGTCAGTAGCCGAAGTTCTTTTCTGTTGTTGTTGCGCACGCCAAAAAATGCAAAAACCTTTCCAGTCCGCATTTGACAGTCCCGCCGAACCAAAAATGCGTCAGCCGAGCGGGCTCAGATTACAAGCGCACGTCAAAACCTTCGCTTTGCATTTCAGTCGCGCACCGCCGGCGGTTTGCGAACTTTCCCGGGGTTAGCTGCGGTCCAAAAACGAGCGTTGCTAGCGTGTCGTTGGCGTCACGTCCTCCCGCATCGGAATCGTCCTCCATGACACGTCTCATCGGAATCTCTGTCATGTGCTGCTTTCGCTCATCTGTGAGACTTTCAGACGTCTTCTATACAACAACACCCCACCCCCCCCAAAAAAAAAAATATATATATATAGTAATTGCAATATGGCCGAAAACATCAAAGACCGGCAAAATAAAATAAAATAAAATAAAGGACAGGAAAAGCCACTGCGGCGGCCATCATTCACTCGGCGAGCCCATGTGGCCGTGACGAGGACCCGTAAATCTATCGCGATGGGAAGCGGAGGCGTAAATCAGAACCGCAGATGAAAAACAGACCAGCGGCGGGGGGGGGGGGGGGGGGTAATCCGGACGGGAGAGTCTCCGGGGCGGGACACGAAAACAGGGGCACTTCAAAACCCGCAGCACACTCAAAACCTTGTTCGCTTTCCTAGCTGTATTTGTATCCTATCGGATTTGTGTCCTGGACGACTTGTGGAGGGATTGGATCCGATCCACAATTTGTCTTCTAGCATCCTCGCGTCCTAGTAGGCTTGGGTCCTTGTGGACTTCTGTCCGAGTTGTGTCCTCGCCAGCCTAATTTTCCTGCGATAAGCGCTAAATCCTGCGCAAAATATGAAAGGGTCCGTTTGAAAGCTCCCGTCCTTCGGAGGCGGCGTGGACAGGAAGCGATTTTGACCTCACTTCCTGTTTAGCGTGAGCGGGAGGAAGTGGACAAAGAAGGCACCGATGATGGCAGAGAATTCCAACACATTTTTGCGGGAATTGGCGACGGAACAAAGGAAGCGGAAAGGGCTTTAAAAAATTGCAACACGATTCATTGTGATACGATACAATTAACTCCAACCAAGACTTCAGTTTCAATATAATGTAATCCAAATATGATACAATACAATACATTAATTAATGAATTGATTATTACAATATATAATCGGATATTTCCGTTTAATCCAAATATAGTCAAATTCACTCCAATGACTATACATCATAATTCACTCCCATGACAACAAGATTGAGTTGAATTATGATACAATTCAAATACGATATGATTCACTCCATTTTTTAAAAAAACGATACAAGTCGCTCCAATTATCATAGTTAAGATTGATTATGATACGATTCACTGAAATTGGAAAACGAGTCAGTGCAATTATTGATTTCAACTCTATTTTGATTTCATCCAAATATGATAGCATTTGATCCTGTACATTATGATACACTCAAATTCTGATATCAATCAGTCCAATAGTGGTGCGATATGATTGAGTAAAATTCCGATATGATTTATTTTAAATATATGATTTCTTTTACATTCTGATGCAATCTAATTACACGATTCAATCATATAACGCGATTCAGTCCGATCTTGTTGCAGTACGATTGACTTCAATTGCTCTACGATTTTTCATCCAGATTCGCTCCCATCACGACACAACGCTCGTTGCCGTGACGCCGAGAGGAAGCAACACTCGTCACTCGCTCGCCGTTGGGAGGAAAGTGTGTGTGTGTGTGTGTGGGGGGGGGGGCACACATCAGCGGTGGAGACCTTGGCACCCTGGAAGCTGGAAAATTCCAAACGGGGAATATTTTATTCCCCCCCCAGCCTCCCTTTTGCCGCAATCGTATTTTAGGAACCGGGCCCTGAGCGTGACGGCAATTCGGAACGGGACGCCCTCGAAAGTCCGGGACTTTTACAGTCGCTGGCTTTTCCCGGTGTGGTACTCCAAAAAAGAAGGAGACAAAAAAAGCAGACTCAGATCGGGCTAACTCCGTTATTTTAAGTGTAGTACCGTAATTCCCGGCCTACAGAGCGCGCCTGGTTACAAGCCTCGACTAGTACATTTGTAAAGGAAATACCATTTGGTATATACGTGCGCCCACATTGAAACCCACATTCAAACATGAGATATTTACAAAGAAAGCCGGTACACAGAGAGTTTAACGCTAGTGCTAACCCTAGCGCCGCACTAAAGCTACCGCTACCGCTAACAGGGCCAGTTAAAATAAAACTTACCGGTAAATATCACTAAGAAATGCCCAGTAGCACAGCCTGCGTGGGTTTCCTCCGGGCACTCTGGTTTCCTTCCACGTCCTAAAAACATGCAACATTAATTGAACACTCTAAATTGCCCCTAGGTGTGATTGCAAGTGCGTCTGTTTGTCTCTAATTGCCCTGCGATTGGCTGGCAACTAGTTCAGGATGTAACCCGCCTCCTGCCCGTTGACAGCTGGGATTACCCTGCAGCACTCCCCGTGACCCCCATGAGGATAAGCAGCAAAAGAAAATGGATGGATTTTAGCATACACCTGGATTTAAATTAGCAGGCTAATACAAAAGTAGTGCTTTGGCACCATTTTGTACCATCATAGTGCCGGGGAACCGAGTTGAAGTGAGAGGAGGTGCTTCCATTACACAGTCCAATATAAAAGTAGTAGATTGGCGCCACCTCCCGGCATCTTCAGACAATTGTTGAACTTTTGAGCGCAACAATTGCAAATTTTCATTCTTCAAGAGAGAACGGCTCAATTTTTGCTGAGCTTCGTTGTCGCTACGCTCAGTTGCCGCTGCTTTTTGGAACTAGCGCAGATAGCGCAGAAAAAAAAAAAACCCAGCAATAACGCAAGCGTTATTCACCGGCGTAATCTCCGGATTTAACCCGAATAAAAACCCGTGACGGCCCTTTTACGGCGTGCCATAAAGCGGGACGGCGCAGGTAGTGCAAACACAGACGCAACCAAGCGAAAACACTTTTACTGCGGCCGGCAAATGGACTTTAGTGATTTTATTATAAAGAAGAAGAAGAAGAAGAAGAAGAAGAAGAGGGAGTTTAATGAGAGACTTTGATGTCAAACAGACAGTAGGTGATTAAACATGGCTGCCAGCTGTCCTCATAAACGGGGGCTCGTAAAGACGACGTTACGCAGACCAAAAACGCGCCATAAACATCGGTGGCTCTTTATGAACGCCGGCAACCAGTCGGAGGGGGGAAGCGTTTGAGATCAAAGATTTAAAAAAAAAACAAACAAAAAAAAATCATCCGAAGCAGAATTTTCCAGCTTCACAACACAGTTGTGATGTGATCGAGGATGTAGTTGATATTTAATACCAAAGCAATCAAAATACATATGTACTTGCATCCCTACGGAAGCGTATTGCTGCCACACAGACACACACACACAAAAAAATCCCGTTTTCCGGGCTATTTTTTTTTTCAGTTTTTCAGGCTATTTTTTCCTGTTTTTTTTTTTTTTTACTAATATTTTCCCCAGTTTTTTGGACTATTTTTTCCCTGTTTTTCAGACAAATTTTTTCAGGCTATTTTTTTTAGACATTTTTTTCCCCTTGTTTTGCCGTTCCATACATTCCTTTTGGTATTCCCAAAAAATACATTACATTACATTTTTTTAAAAATTATTAATAATTTAAATAAATCATGTTCATCAATTAAAAAATAGACACTTTTAAAGATAAAACAAATCCAGAATTTACAAGAAATACTTTCAAATCAGTTTGTAGACATTAAAAATACATAATATTTTCAGAAAAGATATAACAATAAAAATAATGGACAAAACAATCGCTCCCATTAAACATAAAAATCTTTATTAACTGTGTAGCAAAAAGTTTGCCACATTTTTAACATTCGTAATTGTTATACATACAATATTGTCATTCAAAATATGTTCACCACAAATAGTAAAATGCGATTCAATGAAGAAGCGAGTTACAAATATGATCACAAAATAAAGTCACAAGTCAAAATAAGAGCGGGACACATTATTAACGATATTGGGCAAGCGCCATGTTTCTCATTCATAAATTGATTGCAGAAATGGAAATATACTCCACGGGGAATATCTATGATATGAATACTGGATTAAGCAGGGAGGCCGAGACTTCCCTTTCCCCAGCCAAGTCTAGCAGTTCTTTCAGGGGGATCCCGAGACAGTCCCAGGCCAGTCGAGGGACGTAGTCTCTCCGGCGTGTCCTGGGTCATCACCGGGGGTTTCTGTCCGGGAAGACGTGCCCAGAATACTTCACCAAGGAGGCGTTCAGGGAAAACCTGAACCAGGCTCAGCTCCTTCACCACGACAAACCCACACCGATCCCCGTCAATCTCCCAGTCCGTCCTTCCCTCACCAGTGAACAAGACCCCAAGATACCTGAACTCGTCCACTTGGGAGTAGGATCACCTGCCTTGACCCTTTTCCGACCAAGAACAACGGTCTCAGCTCTGGAGGTGAACTCAGCTGTGAACCATCCCAGCCAAGGATGGAGATCACGGCTTGACGAAGCCAACAGAACCAAATAGTCTGGAAAAGGCAGCGACGTGAGGCTGAACACCAAACTGGACTCCAT
Organism: Syngnathoides biaculeatus; assembly: GCF_019802595.1. Lineage (NCBI taxonomy): Eukaryota > Metazoa > Chordata > Actinopteri > Syngnathiformes > Syngnathidae > Syngnathoides > Syngnathoides biaculeatus. The sequence continues at coordinate 20,960,536 of NC_084656.1, forward strand.
CAAGACTCTGGCTGCCCCAAGAGATTCCATCCATAAAGACAAAGAACATTATTGGTGACAAAGGCCAGCCTTGGAGGAGTTCAGTTCTTGCTGATGACGAATTCTACTCCTTGCCGGCAAAGCAGACCGTATCAGGGAGTCTGGTACTCCATAGTCCTCGAGCACAGGACTCCCTGAAGGGAGATGATCGAATGCCCTCTTCAAGTCCACAAAATACGTAGACTGATTGAATGAAGTCTGATGCGCAGTCAAGGATCCTGCCAAGGGGGTAGAACTGTTCCATCGTAGCAAAGCCAGGACGAAAACCACACTGTTCCCTCTAAATCTGAGATTTGACTTCCCGATGGACCGTCCTCTCCTGCGCCCCTGAACGGACCGTACCCAGGAAAGCAAGCTAATGATGCGACGATAATCATGAAATGACTTGTGTTGTACAAGACAAGCCATTATCAAAACTGTCTTCAGTAAAAACTGAACATCAATAACGCGAATGCCAACAGTAAGACGATCCCAATAAGGGCGTAGGCCGGGATCAGGTCTGAAGTCGCCGACGACGCAAAATCAAACACAGACAGCAAAGAGCATCACTAGCATATCATCCAGTCTGGGTTCAGTCAAAGTCAAAGTGCTAGCAACCGGACAAGATCAGGATACTGGCGCCACCTGCTGGCAAGGTTTGATAGTACCATAGAAAATGTTCTATTTCGGCCTTAAAGAAAATATCATGTATATGTATTGGTTTCATTATTTATGAAATTTGTACTGGCGCCATCGGGGCAGCATCTGCGAGGTAAGTAAGTATCCAGCCAGGTCCAACCCTGCCGTCTGTCTTTACATATTCCCGTTTGATGGCATTTTTATTCAACTCGATGACGGCGGCTCACTTTTGACGCGTCCCGACGCGCCATTGCCGTCTTTCGCCCGACATTCCGGCGGTTGGCCGCTCTGCCGGTGTCCGAACTGGTAGAAGATCCGCAGCTCGCCCATGCGGCAGCGCGGGAGCACGTCGGGGCTCCACTCGATGACCAAGGGGCCGGGGTCGTCCGGGTCGTCCGAGCCGGGCCCTGGTCGGGTGGGAAACCAAAAACCTGCTCGGGCAAAGGCTGAGGACGCTAATGCTGATCAAAAAGCCGAGCGCCTCACCAACTTTGAGGAACGTCCGCAGCTCCGCGGGACGAACGGGCGGCGTCCCATCCGTCCTGATAGCATCCGGCGGCTCGGATTCGGGCGGAGGTTGCGGACAGTGAAGGCGGGAGTAGGAACCGTCCACGTTCTGGACGAAACTCTGAGTGAGCTCCAGCTGCAACTGGCGGACAGACCGGCGAGAGTGCGGACATCGGACACGAGGAAGTTGGACGACACGGGCGGGTTTTGGCGAGGTGTTTACCTCCGGGGTGTCAAAGATGCGTTTGACCTGCGCGAGGTTGGTGATGTGCCAGATGTATTTGGAGAAGGAGCCCTGAGGGATGCCGTCGTTGCCTACCAGAACTGGAGCGGACACAGAAACACGCCGAGTTCGGGCTAAACCTCAGTTGTTGGTTAGCGTGGTAATAAAAAAAAAAAAAAACCACCAGACCGCGTGGTCCGAACCTGTGGTGAAGTCGGGCAGCCGCCTCTTGGAGCCCAGCGACAGGCGATGTTGCAGGGCATTGAAGAAGTGCTGAGGGATGTGATAGACCAGAGGTTCAGGTTTTCCTGCAGGGAAAGAAAGAAGGGGCGTAGCTTGCTAGCCAAAAACTGCGTGATCATTTTAGCCCATTTCCCACCGTTAAACCGGTAGTGCATGGTCTGCTGCATTCTCTCGGCCACGCCGGCAAGCCACTGGTGGAAACCCATGGACACGGAGGCCTCGTCTGCGACTTGACCGCCCCCTGAAACGAAGACAAGAAAGGGACTGGGAACAGGTCCACAGAAGAAGAAGAAGAAGAAGAAGAAGAAGAAGGAGCCATCGGTGATTCAGACCAGGACCCGAGAGAGCTTCATCAGGCCGTGGTTTCTTGGCTTTGTGAAGGGATCTGACCGGTTCCGCGGACGGCGGAGCGGGCCTGTCGCAAGGAACGGGGACTCTGGCGGTTGGGCTTGGAGGAACAGCTGAAAGACACGCAGGGTAAGGGGGATTCGAGTGATGATGAAGTCCAGTCCAGTAAAATGGTGGCATCAAAGACCAAAGAGTAAATTTTTACTACCCACAATTCCAATGGAAAGCTTCGACTTTGGAATACAGTAGCGGCCTGAGATACCAATTGATTTTTTTCCCGTGAATATGCGTATAACTGAAAGCAATCATATCTCAAATCATCTTTTCCCAAAGAAATGAATGGAAAAGTCATGAATCGGTTCCAGGCTACCAACAACAAAAAACTGTTTCATTATAATCACACATCTTCTACTTCTTTTATACTTCATATGAGGAACATACGGCGGAACGGTGGATCAGCTGGTAAGGCGTTGGCCTCACATTTCTGAGGTCCCGGGTTCGATCCCGGACCATCCCACATCCCAAAAACATGCAACATTAATTGGACACTCTAAATCGCCCCCAAGTCTGATTGTGAGCGTGTGATTTGTCTCGATGTGTCCCGTGATTGGCTAGCAACCAGTTTAGGTTGTACCCCGCCTTCTGCCCATTGACAGCTGGGATAGGCTCCAGCATTCCCAGCGACCCTTGTGAGGATAAGCAACTGGGAAAATGGATGGATGGATAAGGAACATTCCACTGTTATATAAATACCGGGGGCAATACAGCAGACATATACTGTACATAAATCTGATCTCTGTCATGAACCATCGATGAGGAGGAGGACCTAAACGCAGGACTCCGAGACAAGGGCATGATGTTCAGTGGGTTTATTATAAACTGAAGTTGTGGACGACAACACAGTCCAAGAAGGCAGGATCCAAAAGACAAGAAACAATGTCCGATAACTATGAGACAACTAAAGAGCTCAACAAAAGCGTGACTGGACTATAATGGCACAGCGGCAGAGTAACCCTGAATGCGGTAAAGCGTGCTCAACGAACTGGCAAACGCCAGTCATATGTTGTCTTCTATTATCCATTGGTTACAGACTTATGACATCACAACACCGGTTCTTCATTCGTTAGTCCTCCTGCGGCTTTTCCCGTGATGTGTTAGCATTTGTAGACTTTCAGGGACAAAGTTATGCGGTTCATTTAAATACAGAAAGTAATTCTCTGTACTTCGATCTCCGTTGCGAAGTGTGTCGAGTCCGGCACTTGCTCAGTCCTTGAATTTTTCGCTCACGAGTTAAAGCAAAGAATTAGCCATACGTACCGCTCGTGGCCGAGTTGATGAAGTCCGCAAACTCCAAGGCCAGTTTCTCGTCGCTGGCGAAAGCGCAGACGCAGGCGTAGAAGTGCAAGCAGGGGGACGAGGGGTCCGAGCCGTCGCCGGCGCACGTCGCCTCGGTCTTGCGCGGGCGGCAGGCGCAGTGAAACGCCGACTGCTGCAGCGTGGCGACAGGCTCCCGGGCCCTCCCGCTGCCTTTGCCCGCCTCCGACGTCCCCCTGCCCCCGCCGATAGTCAGGTGCAGAAGGCCCAGGGGGTGCGCTGAGTCCGGGCGGCACTTGACCACCAGCGTGTCCGCGGACACCCTCTGTACCAGGGGCCCCGGGGACTCGGTGGCCAGGCTCCACAGCTCCTCTTTGGCCCACATGGAGACGGTCAGCCCCTCCAGCATGGAGCTCTTGACGCTGAGGGGGGCGGCGGAGCAACGGCACTCGATGGCGGACTTGATGTGGACGCAGAGGGCGTCGGGCGCACCGGACTCGCGCCGGTCCGACCTGGAACCCTGCCCGCAGGCCGGCATGAAGCAGCGGCCCATGTTGATCTGGGAGAACAGGGGGTCCCGCTCGCCCGTGGAGATGGTGGCGTCGGTGGGGGCCAGCTCCACAAAGCCCAGCTGGGCGGATCCTCGCCCTCGGTGGCGGACGGAAAACACCTGTTAACGGTTAAAACGACCGAAAAATCATGTCGGCGCTCTGGACAAGCTGAAGGACGATTTGATATTCTGCCGAGAAGGAAGAAGAACGTCACGGCAAAAGCAGCAAGCAGTACCGATTTGATTGCACATTATTCCGTTATATTTTTAATGGCGCCAAATCATAACGGGAAAAGCACTTGAAATGAGGTCAAGAACCACACCCGTCACAGAACGGGGCCAACTGATTTGTCATTTATTGAAAGGGGTAATCAAAAAAAAAAAAAAGGGGGCTGGAACGGATTAATGGCATTTCAATGCATTCTGATGGGAAATATTGATTTTAAACTTGATCATAGACGATAAATTTCCAACCGACCTGAACGCCGCCACCTCCGTCGTCGTCGTCATCCGGCTCCTTCCTGCCTCGCTCCTCGCTGTCGATGATGACTCGGACCGCCTCCACGGCGCCCTTCCGGCCCCCCCTGGCCCCCGAGGAGGCGTTCCGCAGCGATATCCCGCACACCTTGTTCTTGCAGCTGAGCCCCCGGGTGCCGTTGTAGGTGCCGCAGCCCGGGCACTTGCGGATGCCGCGCAGGGTGGCCCTCCCCAGGTCGGAGAGGAAGGGCGGGGTCACGGCGCACGCCGCCGCCTTGGTGCGCACGTCCCTCTGTCTGGCGGACGGTGACGGGGCGACGGGTGGCGATGCCCCCTCCATTTTGTGGGAGGGGCTTGGATTCTGGACGCTTGAGGGAGAATAAATATTAGATACGGTAAACAAAAGAGTTTCAGACTTTTTGTACTGGACTCAAACCAAACCGATACGTTTGCTTTGGCACCATCTTGTGGCATCTTAGAAGAGCTTCATTTAGAGAAACTTGCAGTCTCGAACCTGCGGCACCTATCGACAATTACAATATAATATAAGTTTGATTTTTGTCAAATGTCAGCCTGTGGAGACCTTCGAGCCTTGTTTTTTGAGAACATACGAATATGTCCTATGTAGAGAATGTATCTATCGATCCATTTTCTTAGCTGCTTATGCTCACAAAGGACGCGAGAGTGCTGGAGCCTATCCCATTCAGAGCCTGCAACTTAGCAACTTGATGGCTAAAATTAGCAACGTCTCCCGCCCCTCAAGCAGCTGTTTTGCCGAGCCATCCATCCATTTTCTTAGCCGCTTATCCTCACAAGGGTTGCGGGGAGTGCCGGAGCCTATCCCAGCTGTCAACAGGCAGGAACTGGTCAGTGGCCAATCGCAGGGCACATCGAGACAAACAGTCGGACTTACGATCACACCTAGGGGCAATTTAGAGTGTCCGATCACGTGTTTTGGGGATGTGGGAAGAAACCGGAGTGCCCACCCGCAGAGAACCCACGCAGGCACGGGGAGAACACGCAAACTCCCCACAGGCGGGTCTGGGATCGAACCCGAGTCCTCAGGACTGTGAGGCGCCAGCGTGCCGCCAACTTCGTATTATTCAAAGAAGCCAAAATCCATGTTTTTAAACAACGCGAGAGGAAGCTGCAGCACCCGGAGAAAACCCAAGGAAAGTGATTCGAACCCCGAACCAAAGAACTGTGTGGCAGACGTACCGACCACCACTACTTCAGGGCGTCGCCCTTGTTACGAGGCCACCCGAAGAACGCGAACGTTACACACATCGCCGCCTCGCACTTCAGCTTAAACAGCAACACGTCTCGCGTGACTGAACGAAAAGGAGCCGCGTCAGGGACTCGCGGAGCTTCTCTTTGGTCAAAGCGGGCGACATTACTGCCTCCGGAGGAGCTCGACCGTCGCCATTGCTCCTTACATCCCGACACCCGCATTGCGCCCGTAACGACACTCCGGATTGGTCGGAAAGTCACGTGGCTAGAGAGGGGCGGAGTCCCCCGTGCGAGGCAGCAACACTGATCTAAAAAAGAAACAAAAAAAAGGGCGGATGGCTCATTGGCCACACTGAAGTCGCCATCCGCCATCTTGATACTCCCAAAACAAGCGTGCCGACCTAAACTGCGTTAATCGCCAGTTTCGTGGCTGTGAGAAAACATTGCACAGACACCTTTGAAAGTTTGTAAAGTTTTTTTTTCCCCCCTGATGAGCTTCATTTACTTGAAGAAAATTTTGTTACAGGCCGACAGTTTTTCGCAAAAAAAGCGATGTAAATATTCTCCCAAACTTCATCACTGGATAAGCAAAAAAACACATTTTCTGTGAATTTTTTTGATGCGTTTCATAATACAGAACTCTGCAAATTGTATTTGATTTGCAAATCCGAGGAAACAAGTTCAATTCGTCGCAGAGACTACAAAATGACCAATGCATTTAGCATGTTTGTTCCCAATGTGAGTCCTTATTTCCCAAAATAGATCTAGTTTTGTTTTTATGACAAAAAATATATATTTTTTTGCTATGTTATGATGATAGTGCTTCACAGCGTGTTTTGGGAAAAGTTAACATGTCATGGAAATCGGGCCCTAGGTAATATGCAAGGTTTCTTGGTAATAACGGTGTTAAAAGTCTTTCCTTTGCATTTTGCCTTTTTAGCCACCACAATCCAACCTGTAAACTATGTCCTCCACTCGATTTGGGAGTACCAAGATGGCGGCCAACTGGCTTCGACCAATCAACATACCGCATATGTGTATGCGCTAGCTAAGGTAAATACTTGTGTTAGTTTACTTTTTTAACCGCAGGTATATGGATAATTTTTTTTTTTTTGACGTAGTGGTCGATTAATGTGTTGTATTTACATGCAGCCTTGGGTTTTGCAGTCAGGACCGAAATCTGCCGTAGACCAAGGACCCCCTTCACGTACTAGCATTGTCCTCTAATAAAATACTCTGCATTCTTTTCACTATTAAAAAACGGCAAATTGTGTAAATGTAATATTTTAACGTGGGTAAAGTAAGACATCCGCACAAGACCTTGCAAAAGTCCAGTACGCAAACGTTGTTTAGGGTTCGGATAATTGCTGGTCTTTGTGTTTGGATTTAGGACATTTGTCAAGGTTGTAAAATTGGAGGGGGGGGGATGCTCAGGGCTTCTAAAATGCAAAAAATAAAAAGCCAAATATTCTTATTTCAGTCATGTACTGCGCACACACTCCTTGCTCACATCACACGCAATCTCATTTTTGCACTTACATTTAAACACTCCTGATTATCTCACTTTTCAAACATTCACAGTCCCATTTCACTTATTTAGACACTCACTCATTTAATTCCTCTCCAAAAATGGCGCTGCGAAATTGCCACTCGACATTCATATCTACGCATATTTACACCTGATCCAAACTCCCAACCGCAAACATATTCACACGCGCCGACGTCCTGAATGAACATCATGTCTTTATACAGATACAATTGAACAGAGCGCTCGGTTATTTACAATAAGACTTCCAAAATGATATTACAAAAGAAGGTGGAATGCAAAAACAAAAACACTTCAAATTGAGTGATCTTTTTCTTTCTTTTTTTTCTTTTCCCTAAGTCGTTGTGCAATATTTGTCTGCCTGGTAAGTAAAGACGAGCGTGGCAGTTCTATTCCCTGCGAGACATTGAAAATCCGATTTAAAAGATAAAAAATAAAGTCGACAGACACTCGATGCGTTCTAAACAAACAAAACAAAACAAAAGAAAAAAAACGTGGGTCCACAGCGTCACTGTAACAAATCCCCCCCCCAAAATTAAAGGAAAGGCAAAAAGCTCTTTATACAACCTCTGGAAAAATAACGACAAAACTAAAAATAGGGTAGACCTTCTTTCAGCTTTGAGAGGAGCATTAGGGTGGTTTGGGGGGGAGGGGGGGGGGCGATAAGAACCAGACTTGTGTGTCAAAGTTCGTGGACACAAAATCTTTCCAGGCCGCTCAGTCCCGTGTACTCTTTGCTTCTTCCTCAGTGATTTCCTACATTTCACAAAATGACTGCCGCACCCTGAGAGCTGGCCGGGACTAACAAGGGAAGGGAGGGGAGGGGGAGGGGGGGGACAACGCGGGTCAAGGGACGGACGGGCATGAAGATCTCTTTGGCTCTGCAAACAAAACCTGGTTGACAGAAAGACCGGAACCTCCTGCTGCCTTCCACTAATCTAAACTGTAGCTGTGCTCAACTTGTAATGTACATCTTGGCCAGGAGGGGGGGGGGGGGGTGATGGCGGAAATGATGCCAGGTGTATTTTTTTTCCTTCTTCCTCTCTTCCGACCATCAGGGCAGATTAAAAAAAAAAAAAAAAAATTATAATGCCAAACCGGGGAGTCCCTAACAAAAAAATAAAATTATGAGTGGCGTCCAGAAGGGCGCGATCAGTGGGTGTGGAAGCCGGCCGTGCCCGCCTGATTGGCGAGCATGGTGCCGTTGACGCCCTGGCCGGGTTCCACCATGCCGCCGTTGCTCACGGCGCCCACGCCGGTCCACCCGGCGCCGGAGGGAAGAGGACTGCACACAGACAAAAAGAAAATAAAGAAATAAAAACAGGAGTTCATGTTTCTACCACAATATTATGCCGGGGGGGATTTGAAGACCTGCTCGAATATTTTCCTCATTCAATTGCGAAACGTAAATACAAAAGAATATATACATTTATTTTGTGGACAATTTTTAAATGTTAAGAGTTGTTCAGGGGATTAAAAAAAAAAACAAAACAAAAAAAAAAACATCTACAGGAGTACAGTGATGCCTCGGTTCTTGACCACAATCCGTTCCAGAAAACGGTTTGAAAAGTGTATTGTTTAAAAACCGAATCGATGTTTCCCATTACAATGAATGGAAAAAGAAATAATGCGTTCCAAGCCTAAAAAATTATGCTTTTTAAAACTATGATTGATACATTTTGTAACATGTAGGTCAAATGGAAAATATATTTCAAATGCATACATTTTCATTCTTATATAATTACGTAATATAAATTTATATTATAAAGATTAATTAAGTTTAAAACATTTTTTAAATACTTCATCATTACGATTTGACTTTGTTCCAGATTTATATTCTTAATCTCACTTCACATTTAATGTCTTTTTCGTTTGAGTTAGGTTTTGCGATATTGCTTTGAGTTGTTCCCCGTAATTTCCGGCCTACAAACCGCGGCTTTCTTCAGAGCCGCCGCGCTAGTTAGCGTTAGCGCCGCCGCGTTAGCACCACCGCGCTAGCGTTAAACTTTCTGTGTACCGAGGCAAGTACGGTAATGACAATTTGCAAGGCTGCAGCCAACACTCACTTGTAGCACTGCTGATCCCAGCTCTGCCCGTAGACACCGTAGCTGGGCACCTGCCAGCCGTTGGGCACGTACTGGCCAATCTGCTGCGTGTTGCCGTACCACTGCCCCCACTGGCTGTAGGGCTGCGCCGCGAAGCTCACCGTGCTCTGCGGCATCTGGACCTGCTGTATGGGGCTGACCAAGTCTGTGGTCTCCTTGCCCCAGTAACACTTGACCACGAAACCCTCCACCGACGTGCCGTTGACGGAGACGATGGCGTGGGCGGCCGCCTCGTGCGAATTGAACCTGCCGCACGCAGACAAAAAGTGTCACTTCTGGTAAAATGCCACAGGACACTAAGACTGGGAAATAAGACCTTAAAACAAAGATTTTTGCCCCCAAATTACAGTGACAAAGACTATTTGACCCTTTTGGTTTGTAGTGACTGGCCAAGTTGTCAATCGTGATCTATCTTTTGGAAACTAGATCCTCTCTGTGCAGCCATGTTGTTCGTGAAACCAGTGGAAGGAATGTGAACGTGTGCCCGGCCTTACCGGACACTTGACGGCTTCAAGACTGACCTGACGAAAGAGTAGCCCTTATCCGGGAAAACGCGGATTTCCATGATTTGTCCAAAAGGCGAAAAGGTCTGTCTCATGATTTGCTCTGTGAGGAGAAAAGAGTTTTGAGTAATAATATCAAAAGGAGACTATCAATTTTGGTCACATTTTCAAAACTCGTTTTTGTCGTGGGCCACATTGGAGTTCCGGTTTCCCCTCATCGGCCCGTTATGACAGTGAAACCATCATAATCTTTGACCGCTTCATCATAATTGAAAATTTTGGTACAGATTTCAACAAAAACCTTGGAAGTTCATATACGTGATTTAGCTTTGCAGGCCAAATAAAATCATGTGGCGGGATGGATCTGGCCCCTATGCCTCCAGTTTGATACCTGTGATTTAGAGTCCGAGAATAACCCATTCATCAATACCGACTCAGGCTAGGTGTCAATTTTGGTCTTGTTGGATCTCAGCGGGGCTTTTGATACAGTAGATCATGACACTATTAATGCTGAACAGGTTGGAAACGTGGGTGGGACAAAATGGAATGCTGCTACCTGCAGGAAAGAAGCTACCTTGTAACCATTGGACGTGCTCGATATCAACAATGGGGTCCCTCAAGGGTCAATTCTTGGACCCCTCCTGTTCAGCCTGTATGCTCCCCTTGGGTCAAAAATTTCAATGGAACCACTGCTTTCCCCACACCAAAACACAATTATCCGCAATACATATCCTTACCCGTGAGGCCTGCCGTGACTCCGCCGCAGTAGACCGTGCAGTTACTGGGACTGGACTGGTTCACCACCTCATCGAAGGAAAGCTGCTTCGTGGTGCTCGCTGCCAAACATGTCATTGAGTTTTTTTTTTTTAAATATTTGTACGATAGACAAAATTGTTAATGTCACCGACAACACTGCCTGTAAATCCTTTGAGAATATTTGAAAGCGCTAATAAATGAATGTGATTGCTTACAAAATTGCGATATTTTTGTAGGACATGCAAGCTAAAAAGTTACAATCAGGTCGTAACTATTTCAATGTCAACAAAATCAACGTTTTAACACAAAACTGACATTTTTGTTGATCATGAGCAGATGCACAAAAGTCCTAATTGCACGGGTGAGGGTACATTTTAGGCCATTCCTTGTTTAAAATGCCAATGCATTCAGGACATCTTTAGAACAATTTTTCACATTTCCTAAATTCACAAATTCTTTAATATTACACAATATCCACAACAAAATTACCACATTTATGCAGATTTAATCCAAATGTTCCTTATCTTCAATTTGGTCAATTCATTCAGGACTTCTTTGGAATTTTATCACATTTCAACAATTGCCACTTCATGAGGTATGAGACAACATTTCCCAAACTAAAATACATATTTACCCCAAATACCTCAACTTTTCCCAGAATTCAAATCAATTCAAACACACTCAAATGCCAAATTAATCAGCATTCCATATTTTCAATCTCAGTGTTTAATTTGATCTAATCTAATCCACATTTTGACTGATTCACAAGATTCAACTTCAAACTGTGCAGTGCATTGTGGGAACTATTTTTTTTTTTTTTAAACAAATTCACATTTTCCATCCCAAATAAATGTACCATTTATTATTCATTAGTTTTACTCTGCTGTCAGCAGCTAGGTTAGCATTGCAAATGAGAATCTGCTCTCAACTGTCTTACCTGGACATATAAAGTTTGGACAATAAAAATAAACGGCCTCTCATTCCACATTTTTCTAACCAATTTAAAATGATCTTAATGTCCTATTCAACTATCTCAACACTTTGATAGATTCTACAGCAATTACATTTCCGCATCCAGTTTCAAGAGAAACTGCAGTCTCCAGTTCTCGCCAAACTCACTTTCGTTGGTGGTTTTGGGCGTGGGCTTTCGTGTGGCCCAGTTGGTCCTGATCTGCCGCCCTCCCAGCCACTGGCCTCCCATCTGCTGGATGGCGTTCTCCGCGTCCTGAACAAATAAAACAACGCCGTCTAATACTCGACTACACGAGTCGTCGGCACTTTGAAACGACGGGGTGAGAATGGAACGCTCACCCATTTGTTGAAGAAGGACACGAAGCCGTAGCCTTTGGACTTGCCGGTGGCCATGTCCTTCACCACCCGGCAATCACTGCAGACAAACGCACACAATTTCCATTAGCTCATCTATGGCATTCCACAATGATTTCAGCATTAAGCTACAGAAAACAACCTGCCAAAGCACCGTGAGCTGCAAATGTGAATGACTGAATTCACTTACGATATTTTCCCAAAAGGACCGAATGCCGCCTTGATGTCGTCCGTGGTGATTTCAGGACTTAGATCCCCGACAAAAACGTGGAAGTGACCTGAAACACCAATTTTCAGCATTTTGTTGTTGTTGTTGACAAAGCGCACACACACAGCTAACAAGTAGCGAGGGATGGGCTTTCAACTGACTTTCCCAAAAGAGGACAAATGATACTTGGGTCTATCGGGTGCCTCCCTACTCATAATATATAAAGTTAAACAACTAAATTACTGCAATTTCTTGCCTATCAACCGTGACTTTTTTTCCACACACTTTCAACCCTGCGGCTTATGCGGTGATGCGGCTAATTTGGGCATTTTTTTTCCAACGGCCGCAAGGGGCCCCTCGAGCGGAAAAGGTGCCAAGGAAGTTACTTTCACCGGTATTTTTTTCTTTTCTTTTTAACCGGCCCTGTTAGCGCTGCGCTAGCCAGTTGCTGCTGTGTCTCAGTGATTTTTACTGGAAAGTTTTATCTTAACTGGCCCTGTTAGCGTTAGCGTCGCGCTAGCGAGTTGCTGCCATGTTACTGCCGCGTCTCAGTGATTAAGGTTTTTTTTTTTTTCCTCTCTTCACCGCCCCTGTGAGTGCTGTCCTACCGTATTGTTACTGTGTAGCTGCCGTGGCTGTTTTTTTTTGTTTTGAAAAATCAGCCCAGTTCATGCTACTGTGTTATTGCTATGTTAAGCTAATCTAAGGTATTAAAAAGTTTGAAAACTCTGTGTACAGTCTTTTTTTTTGTAAATATCTCGTTTCAATGTGGGCACTTGCGGCTTTTACACAGGTGTGGCTTATGTATGTACCAAATGGTATTTCCTTTCCAAATGTAATTTTTTTTTTTTTTTTTTTTAAATTAACAGATTGTGATGTTGCCTTCAAGAGTGAAAATCCTTATATTGCATTTACGGGCACTCGCTGTTTTTCACACATTGCGCTTTACTTCCACAAGACTAGACTGTTTGGATCGTTCAAACCCACTAGCTTTGACCCCAGTGTGGGGGACAATTTCGGACCACCCCTAAACACAATGTTATAATTTATTTGCACGTACTGCTTGTGTCCTTCTTTTGGCTGGTCGGCGTAGTGGCCCAGTTGACCTTGACTTCCTGTAAAAAGACACAATATGGCGACGGCACAGGTGTGAAACATTAGCAAAGAGGCGGAAGCTGTTTTTTTTTCCGATTAGACCACTTGTCACACCACTTTTACTTCTACTCTGATTTCATTTTTTTTTTTTTATATGTGGCTTCTGTTCTGCATCATTACACACCACTACTGATTTATGTAACTTGTACATACCCTCCATAAACTAAACAAGACAGAAAGAATATAAAAATGGGATATTAAGATGTCACACCCTCATAAATCAGGAGAAATGTCAGTCAAAAAAATTTGGAGTAAAAAACGGAAGGAAGTAAGGTCCAAATAACAAGGGACTTACAAACAAGTGAATTTTACGAACTTGTTATACTCCTCAAACGCTCCTTCAATACCTGTTGAGGAATAGAATATTTTCAACTGGATGTTCGTCTTGCTACAAGTGTGGCGTCTAGCGGCAATAAGGTGGTACATCAAATAAATAAAAAGAGAATACACACACACACCAGTTAAAGAGGTAGAAGAGCATCATCATCCTTTAGCCTTTGGCGAGTACAGTAAAACTAGGGGGAGGGGGAGGGGGCCTATTAAGGTTTCAAATGTTTCTTTCCGGGGGAGAGGGGGAGGGGGATTTCATCAAAGTTGGCCCACCCAGCCCGGTCCGAGAGGCCCCCGCCGAGGGAGATAAGATTCCTTACCTTACCCAGAATTTTCCGACCGTTCATGGCCGCTATGGTGGCCATGGCGTGTCTGTGTTCATAGAATTCCACAAAGCAGTAGGGATCGTGACCCGCCGTCTGGAGTGGACAAGATGCACATGTTTACTGACAAATGTGGTAACAAGGGGGCGGGGACGGGGACAAATTTCAAATCCACAAGATTTTCAATCATGGCTGATGCTATCACATATTTTCAGAATTGATTACCGGAATTTCCGGCCTATAAACCGTGACACCTCCCCCCCCCCCCCCACACACACACACACACACGCTTTACGCGGTGATCCGGCTAATTTGTGCATTTTTTTGAACGGTCGCAAGGGGGCACTCAAGTGGAAAAGGCAAAAGTGAGACCGGTGGAATATATGTGCCAAGGAAGTGTCTTTTACCTGTTAGCGCTGCGCTAGCGGGCTAGTGCCGGGTCTCAGTGATTTTTACTGGTATGTCATTTTATTTATTTATAATCCGAGCCTGTTATAGCGGCGCTAGCGTAAAAGTCTGTGTACCGTCTTTGTAAATATCTTGTGCTTCAATGTGGGCACTTGCGGCTTTTACATTACTACATCGTATGTATGTACTAAATTATATTTCCCTTACAAATGTATTGGGTGAGGCTTATAACCAGATGCATTCTGAAGGCCGGGAATTATGGTATTATACTGATTAACAATTAATTGGATTAAAAAAAAATATCATGCACCATTAAACAATGTGGAGTGCAAGTGTTATTAATTTTATCCATTCGAGGTGGCCCGTCCTGACATTTTATGGCAGCATCGGTGACTGACTAATTTAGTACAGATTATACAGATATTGCACCTAAATGTGGCCATCGGTACTTTTTTTTTTTTTTTTTTAAGTTTGTTGAAAAACAGTAAATTAAAATGCATCAAAAGCTGTCTCTATCCTTGAGCGCATTACCGTGTTCTACAATAAAAAAGTTGATATCAGTTATTATCTGTGACATAATGCTAGACTGAGGAAACTCTGTCCCTTTTCTGGACTTTCATCCTGGCTCCCCTCCATTTCTCCAACTTAGCTTTCCATGCAGGCCCGTGCAGAGATTTTACTTTGTCCTTTTCAAGTCTTTTATCATTTCAGACCTATTTTCAATTCTAAATTAGAAACTGCTTTAAAACAAATGAACTGTATTGTAAAGCAATTTCCTAACCTTTATACCTTACCGCCAAACAAGACTGTCACAAACGTAAAAATGCATGATGTCATAACCTTGCTTAAATTTAGACAAAACTGTGTGAAATTTGAACCGGTTAAGTTTACAAGCAGTAAGAAGTGGAAACAAAGCCTAATTGTACCTAGGGCCATCCATCAGAACAACATTGAATTGTTCCGCCTGTCACTACACGTCACTGGCATAATGACGACAAAGCGTCATTATTTGTCACAATTATATGATTTTCACAACAATTAAGAGAAAAATGTATAATTCCCTGCAGCACACCTGTTTATCTCAAGGCAGGTTTGGAAATCGCTGTTGAGTATTGTATCGTAGTGGGAAGCCAAAATTAGTAAACTGCAGGGGGTACCAAGAACGGATTAACCGCTATCGTTTGTCAGCGCCATATATACAGAACTAAGGCTGTTTCAAGCAGGGAAAACGGGACAATCAGTCCTGTGAGGGGGGAAAACCAGGATTCTATTTGAGCTCCAGTGTTTACTCAAGTCGATAACACACCCTTGCGATAAATTGGAACACGGTGTCAATTAGTCATTTTTCCATCTGAACCGACACTAAACACCGCACTGAAAGAAGTCCACTATTTGATCGCCGGTGCTAGATTTCATGGACTGAAACGGCGACTTGAGAGAAGAATCCCCCACGGGCGATTCACGGAACTCACATCGACAATCATTTTACAGCTCTTGCAGGGTCCGATCTGGCCAAAGAGCTCCAGGACGAGGGCTTCCGTCACATCTCGCGACAGGTTCCCCACATACCTGCGCAAGAAAACAAGAGATGGGATTACTAAGAGAGAAAAAGTTGAATTATTGTGAAGTGATGATCGGTGTCATGTGGGCCGGGGGTCCCCAACCAGAGAACACAGAGATTGAACCAGAAATATTTTAGAAACCCTTCAGTTGTGTTACGGAAATTGGTGTGAGAGTTCAAATTTCTGACTATCACCAAGGCAGTGAAGTGTCTAAATCTGTATGAGCGAGTCGAGAGGGTTGGGGCGCTCGCAAAAGGGAGCCGGGACGACGGGTTTGTGTGGAGGCGCGAGGCAGACGTGTTTACAGCCGACTGTAACCATTCGTCGTCCCAATAAAGACGTACTTGATCGATCCACAAGGATCCTGATATGAGGCCGGCTACAATATTTTACTGATTGTCAGGGTCAGAAAAAGGTATTTGGTAAAATTCAGTTGCATTCACATGTACATCTATAAAAAAACTCATCTTGCTCTGACGATATGGCACAGGTGTCAAACTCAAGGCCCGGGGGGCCAGATTTGGCCTGGCACATGCTTTTATGTGGCCCGCAAAGCCAAATCTAGAGTGTCAAGTTCTGTGATTCTTGAAAAAAAATGATAAAGTTGAGATTTTACAAGCATTTTTTTGTGTTACCAAACGTGAACAGTTGAAAAACACATTACACCTTGATTTGTGATTCAAAAACTAGTTCATAAATTGTTGATGTAAATATGGTGAGATGATAAAATATTTTTGTTCTGCAGTCATAACGGCCCTCTGAGGGAAACGGGAACAATAATGTGGCCCGTGAGAAAAATGAGTTTTGACACCCCTGCGATATGGGAACAGAATAAGCCCGCAATCTAGCAAAAAAATGAAGGGAACAGGCAACAACTAAATCCAGTGTAATTAGAACCAAATATAATAAAATATATAAAAAAATTGAAATTTAATGCTTTGCAACCAAAATTGTAACTTACAAGATATGGTTTGTATAAAAAAACTAATAAATAAATTTGGTTATAAATACAAGACCTTTACAATTTAAGACTTCTCATTATGACTTATAATTCAGTCACGACTGTGGGCATTTACTTTCGATAATCGGAATTCAAACATTCACTGCCACCGACGAAAATATGAGTCGAGTCCATTTTGTAACACGGGGGAGCCCAATGGGTCGATCGCGATCTACAAGTCGATCTTGAGGCAGTTATGGTCGATCGCGTGCCCGAAAAAAAAAAAAAAAAAAAAATCAATAACTAAAAAGACATCATCTACCTCGTTGCTCGATTCATGTGTGGCCAATACATTGATTGCACGGTTAGACTGATTGACAATCGGTTTGAGCAATCCTGGCCTCGTCTGACAAGTGCACATAAATGCGTGATCGAGCAAGCTGGCTAATTCACAGAAGAGGATCTTCCCCAGCTTGTTTGTAAAATCCAGGCTTCAACACGGCTGTAATGTCACGAGGGGGCAATAGATGGCAGCGTTGCATTGCTTTGGATTTGCATTTAACGGGAACCAAATAGATTGGGGGTGAATCTTGGCTTGTTACAATCTCAAGGGAGAAAAATGCTAACACATCGAAGTCAAACAAGTTCAGGCAATTCAAACAGCACGCTAAAAACAGTTTGCCGCTGTCGCCAATAGACTGTTTCCATTGTGTGAATGAGGAAGGCTGTTGGAAAAAAAACAAAATTTTTGATCAATTTGAGCAATGCAATGAATCAACATGACAAATATGCTTTAGTAGTAAATCCATAAATAACTGCAATCAACAGGTGTTTGCCAGTCTTGATCTTGTTGTTTCATGGTGAGATGCCCATCACTGTTCTGCTTGACAGGTTTCTTTTCACAAAAAAAAAAAAAAAACTCTTGCTCTACTAGTGATTAAAGAACTGACAATGCATGAAAAACGTAAATCTTGCTTTTGTTGTTTTATGGTGTCACGAAAGCAAAAACTATTATCAAAGCCACTCCGCTGGATATGTTCATATTCACACCAAAAAAGTGATATTCATGTTGCACTGCTGATTACTAAAGTGTATAAAAAGTGTGAAAGACGAGTGTCTACTCTTGGTAGTTTCAATGCTTTAATTATGATAGAACACGATATTTTGTGGATCTTGAAAGATGAGTGAAAATGAGCTAAAATGCCAGTTATACCGGTTTGAAAACAGCCGGCAGTAAACGAGGTAATGGGGGTATTTCACAGGTTCAGAAGCAGGAATAAGATTAGATTTAATTATCTTTAATAGTGATATTGCACAATGAGTATGCAATGCTTGTAAAGTGTTTTGGAACCATGGTTCAACATATCCTTGGACAAATTGATTGACTTTCGCGGAGGGCATCGGGTCCCACTCGTCCGCGAATAGCGAGGCTTTAATTCAAATGCTTCTAATTTGACCTGAACTTACCTCGAGCTGCTTTTAAAATAGCACAGAGCTAATCTTAAACCAGGAAATACCAACCAGTTTTCATCCCGAACATTGCTTAGCTAGCTAGTATATAAATGAATTTAACCACATATCCGCGAAGAGTCAAACAACAAAGCGACGCGGACAAAAAAAAAGAAACATAAAAGGCCTCAAATGCTCGATTTTTTTAATTGCTCGCTCTGATATTAGCTTCTAAGCATACCACAACATATTCTTTGTAAAAACGGACATTTTCTCTCCAATTCTATCAAGTTGTAAAAACAACCAAAAAATAAACGACATTATACCGGTTTATTGTGTGATTTTGTAGACGTTTTGAGTCCCCGGGTGATGGGTGCAATTAGCACGTTAGCTTCATGTTACGTGAGCAACACAAGCGAGGCTAAGCTAAGCTAAGCTAAGACGAGCGAAGCGCACTCACAGGGTTTTGGGCTGCTCGTCGTCCATCCTGCTTTCAAACTTTGCTGGCCAACACCGAGTCGCAAACGCAGTGGCGGGAGGCAAGTCCGCGACCGTCGTGGGCAGCAGCCGGTGACACCGTCTCCGCTCGTGTTTTTTTTTTGTGTGTGGCGCAGTACGAAGACGATAATGCCGCCGAGGCTGACGAGGGTGGTGGTGAGGGGGGGGTAGAGAAGCTCCGGTGCGAACAATGGGGCAGCCGACAAAGATGGCGCAGCGCGGGGCCCTGTGCTGACGACGAAGGCGCATGCGCGACGCTACGGCTTGAAAATAAAGAAATACAGTACAAGAATAATTTAACGAAATGGTCGTCAGTTTCTCACTGATGATAACCCCTCAAAAAAACACACATTACTATTTTTTAAATCATATTTCTCGGCTAAAAATGTAGTTAAATGACATCAACACCGCGGAAAACAAAGCTGGACACTTATTGAGCTCGGTATACTCGTCTGTATTGGTTAAAAACAGTCACGTGGTTAACGGAAGCCATGTTGTTTCTGATCCCGGAAGTCCCTTGAATCAACAGTGGCGATTATGGATTATTATAGCGATTTATGGCATATTGGGTTGTTTGTGGTCCTAAAATGAGGCTGTTTTATTTATAGCATTACAGCATTGATGGTCCTAAACTGAGGCTATTTTCTTTACAGCAATGTTTTATTAAACTGGGAGGCATTGTGATGAGTAATTACGATTGACATTTATTAAATTACAGTTATTGTTCATGTTTTTATTGACTCCCAAAGAATAATGTTTGTAAGCGGTGTGTGTGTGGTGGAAGAGGGGAGTTGCGCTGCCAAAATATTATTATTGTTATAATGTGACAACTTGTAAAGTTCATCAACCTACAGTATTACTAGCATTATGATTGCAGACAAGTGATGCGTTTTGAATTCATAACGTTACCCTTTTTTAATGTTTTTTTTGACTGTCAACTCAATTAGTGAGTGGTAATAAACAAACCAAATAATAGCTTAAAAACCTTGCACTCTTTATTATTCTAAACTTTATGAAGATACCCAGTATGTTGTACAAAATACAAACAAGAATGGTTAAAAGTGCTATTTAAAAAAATGATTTATTCAAATAAATAAATCAGCATCAAATAAAAAAAAAAAATAGCAGAGAAAAAAATAAGATAGTGTCCCTTCAAAATTGACCCCCTACGCCCCCGCGAAAAAAAAGTGACCGTTCGCCCGAACAACGGCGATCATCTCAGCAGGCAGTTGCGGTCGCTCACGAGCTTCTCCAGCCTCTTGATCTTGCGCTTGTTCTTGGGCATGGTTTTGTCGTACATGCCGTTCTTCAGCAGGTGCTCCTTGCTGTGGTGCACCTGAGCGCCGTGCTCCAGCTGGAAGGTGCACAAGGCCTTCAGCGGCCTCAGCAGCACCTTGGATACAAAACGGATTCTGTTGTCGCCGAGGCCGGGGGGGGGGGGGGTTACCGTCTCGCTTCAACGTTCGCAGATAGAAATCGAGAAGTGCAGTTGTACCTCGACTTACAGGTTTCGCTTGTTACGCGACCCGAGCTCACAACTCAATTCGGTGCTACCCATCCATCCATCCATTTTCTTTGACGCTTATCCTCAAGGGGGGGGGGGGGGTGTCACGCTGGAGCCTATCCCAGCTGTCAACGGGCAGGAGGGGTGGGTACACCCTGAACCGGTTGCCAGCCAATCGCGGGCCACGTGGAGACAAACAGCCGCACTCACGATCGCACCAAGGGGCAATTTAGTCTTCAATTAATGTTGCATGTTGTATGGATACCCTCGTGAGGATAAGCTGCTGAGAAAATGGATGGATGGATTACTTTACAGCACAGGTGTCAAACTCAAGGCCCGGGGGCCAGATCTGGCCCGGCACATGATTTTATGTGGCCCGCGAAGCTAAAACTAGTGTCAATTTCTGATTCTTTTAAATATCTGTACCAAAATTTCAAAACGTCATATATCATAAATGATAAAGTTGAGATATTACAAGCAATTTTGTGCAACCAAATGTGAAAAAACACATTACCCTTGATTTTTGGTTCCGAAAGTAGTTCATAAATTGTTGATGTAAATATGATGAGATGGTTAAATATTTTTGTTCCACAGTCATGACGGCCCTCTGAGGGAAACCGTAACAAAATTTGTGGGCCATGAGAAAAATGAGTTTGACACCCCTGCTGTACAGTTTTCCACGTCTATTTGCTGAGAGGAATTGACTAACACTCAAAAAGGTGTGTCATTGTCGAGCGACCACAAGATGGCACCAAAAGACTCTTGTTCTATTAGACAAGGTGAGGCCTTGATGAAAGGAAGTTCCTTCCCTCACTTCTACATGGTTTCTTGGACCAAAGGCACCGTATCAATAACCCAGCCAATCGCAGTTACGCTTTCTTAGTCACGTGACGTCACGTACTAAGAAAGCGGAAGTGGATGGGCTGGCTGTTCGGTTCTGACCTGAAGCAACCCTGCCCGGTGGCAAAGCTGTGTTAGCGGAAGCGGTAAGAAGCCACTTCGACAAAATGATTGGATCAAATTTGACAGGTTAAGCCCTCGACGGTGTGTACCTCTTGGAAGATGTCATTGCACTCCAGGATGGACAGCGCGACCGCGGCGCACTCCAGCGTGGACAGGCAGATGTTGGACGGCTGCGTGCGGATCACGTACTGGCTCAGCAGACTTCGGTTAAGCTGCACCTGATATCGGGACACACACCGCTAGGGACAGCAACCATGACGTGCAAAGATTCCTTCATGCTAAACAATCCCGCTGCAATGTTACAACCTAAGCGGCAGAAATTTGAACATAGTGAAGTAACACATGGAGACAGACAATAAAACAAATTTGTTTCAAAATCTCTTCAACCATGTCACTATCCATTTCATCCATCCATTTTCCTAGCCGCTTATCCTCACAAACTCGGATGCACGACCAATAAAGAAAGCTAAAACATGACCTGCCGAGCCACTCAACGGACAGACTAGCTAACGGGTTAGCAGAGTCTAAACTCTCGTTCACCGCCGCCCACGTCACTCACCAGGCCGGGCTTCGAATGAGACTGGCGTCCCCAAGTGGACAAAAGTAGTACATGCACCTCACATGCGTCATTGCAGTTAATAACAAGTTAATAATAGTATAATAGTAATAGTTTAACAGTTAATGAGCCTTATTACGTTCATCCATCTTCTTAGCCGCTTATCCTCACAAGGGTCGCGGGAATGCTGGAGCCTATCCCAGCTGTCAATGGGCAGGAAGCGGGGTCCACCCAGAACCGGTCGCCGGCCAATCGCAGGGCACATAGAGACAAACAGCCGCACTCGCAATCACACCTAGGGGCAATTCTAGAGTGTCCGATTAATGTTGGATGTGTTTGGGATGTGGGAGGAAACCGTAGTGCCCACCCGGAAAAAAAAACACCCGGAAAAAACCCACCCAGGCACGGGGAGAACATGCAAACTCCACACAGGCGGGTCCGGGATTGAACTCGGGACCTCAGAACTGTGAGGCTGATCCAGCGTGCCGCCGCCATGTCACTATTGTTTTTATAAAGTACAATAACACAGAGTGCCATTTTCATATTAAAAAATATTCCATATTTGTGTTTGGGTTTTCTTGTAGGCTGAAACAGCATAATGGCATTCAATGGAATGAACAAGACTCATGGAAATTGACACTTTAGATTTGGCTTGGCGGGCCGCATAAAATCACGCGGCGGCCCAGATCTGGCCCCCGGGCCTCGAGTTTGACACCTGCGATATTGGGGATAGGGAGCGATTCGGAACGGAGCCACACAGTCATTATAGTCACTCCACGCACCTGCTTGGGGAAGTGCAGGATGCTGTTTTTGAGGAAAATGTTTTTGGCCTGGCTCCAAGTGCCATCGATGAGGATGATGTTATGCGTCGCACCGCCCTCTCTCGGCACCGGCGCCAACTCTTCCAAGTTCTGCGAGTTGGGGCCCGGGTAAAGGATCAGAGTCCGGCTGTCCCGGCACACTTCGGCCAGCTCCGGGTTCCTGAGACAAAGGGAGAAAAAGTCGATCGGAAACCACGGCGCGGTAAATACATCAACCCCCTTTCAAAGGCGGCGTTTTTAAATCAAACTACAACCGGAGTGGAAATTTCCAGAAATTCTGCTGGATCCAATTTTCTGGAACTCGCGCCCGAGTCTTTGCGGGATCTCTGCGCGAAAGAGGCCTGATGGCGACGCCAAGTGAGGGCTGCTTACTTGGCTTCGTTAAAGCGTCTCCCGATAATGACGTTGCACTTCCCCGGCGGTAAACACGCGGCGAGAAGTGGCACCGTGCGAAGAACTCGGCTTTCCTGGAAAAAAAACAAAACAAAAAAAAAACACAAAACTAAATTTACACTCGTGTAAGATTTAAAAAAAAAAAAAATACTCTGGCAATTCATGACTTGCCTTGGTTTCTCTATACAATTTATTTTAGATCAAAAATAAAAACTGGGAAAAAAAAAACTCATTGGGGAGTGTATACTCTGTGTACATATACTGTAATTATATTGCAATGTCGGTTTTGCGCGGTGGGCTTAAATCACATCTGCTAGCGCTAAAGATTTTGAAGGTCTTAAGCAGATTAGACTGACATCGCGACACAAAGGGGTGAAATCTGACTGGAGGGGGAGGAAAAAAATGCAGCATCAACATACTGGAAGCAGTACCGCCAAGGGAAACACTATGAAAATAATAGATAGCATGTTGGCAATACTTAAAGGTCCACTGTCATGAAAAGTATGATTTTTTACTATGTTATTAATGAAAAAAAAAAAGCAGCCGGAATGGACCCATCTGTATTTTTCCCCCACCACACAACATGATTTTGATGCATATAGCTTTTTGTTTTGGCTCTTTGTTCCTTCATGTCAGCCAAAATGCCGGCTCGTTGTATCGCTGGATATTGTTCAAAAACTCAGGAGGCCGGATTCATTCTTCACGCTTTTTAAAAAGACCCGGTTCGTCGTGAAAAATGGATTACGCGGGTGCGAAGGACGAGAGCGTCGTGGGTTCCAAATAACAGGTAGGTGTGTAGGTACGGCTACTAAAAAAAAAATAATAGCTTGGGGGCGGGGGACGTAATCCTCTAAGAACGTAACAAAAGATCCGAGCGTGTAAGTCAGGGGTGCTAGGTTCGTCCGAGCTGACTCATACATACTGCCTGGGAGTCTGTTGTTAGTTAGAAGTGATCCGCATATCATCTAAATATGTCCCGAAACGAGAGGGTAATATTGCCCCGGTCACTTCACTCGATTGTGAGACGTTTGAAAAGAGCTTCCGTGTCCCACAGTAGGTGGGCGAGGCGTGTTTTCGACGGCGAATGTCCTGGCGTGACGTCATGAACAGACGATGCGAGGCAATATGGCTACCACTTGGATGTCGAATGAGACTTGCGCAACTGGAAGACGCGCTCTCCGCTCATGTTTATTTTTTCATGTGGGCATTGAAGTGAATGTTATGTATTTTTCACAACAATATCAATTTTAGAATGTTTACAGGCATGACGGTGGACCTTTAAATAGAATTTTGTAGAACAACAAGATGTCGTTCGGTGTTTAACCAGCAAAGAACGACTGAAATAATGGCGGTAAGGGCTCACCTCTGCAGGGTGCTGGACGATGTAGAGACATGTGGACACTTCCAGAGGTTGTGCGGGTAGGAACGGGCACAGACACACCTTCTGTGGGCGACTACATGATGGGAGGAGGACACATCATTAAACCAGCCGTCATTTCTTTCTCTTTAGTTTCACTACCAGAGCAAAGAAATGGTTGAATGGCGAGCACTGAAATTAAAAAATAAAAAACAGGCCAATGGCGGCCTTGTTTTTGCCGGGCTGGGCTACTCTGGTTGGGCTCCCTTCGCTTAGCATTAGCTTAGCTTCGCTCACCGTCACAAATCTGCTCACCGGCACCGTGAACACGTCGGTCTTCGCTCGCTAACCTCGACCGGCAGCGCCGCCAGGTCGCCGAACGCGTCGCCCAAGCGGTCGTCGTCGCTCGAGGTGTCCGTGGAGTCGTCGTCCTTCGCGGGGGAGGCCGGGAAGGGAGGCGGCGGGCTGGAGGAGACGCGCTCCATTGCGAGGAGCTAGCTTTTTAGCTCGAATGGCTACAAACAAGCGAGCTGATCGACAGCTGCTCAACACTCAGGACCGGGGGAGAAACTTGCACGATCTGTATTGGATATTATTTTTTATTGACAGCAAAAGAAATTAATCACCATTTCCTGATTTCCATCATGAAACTCTTCCATTTGTCTCATGGGTTGTATTTTGTAATTTACGGTTGTTTTGGAAACATTTTGAATCCCTGTTCATCATAAACCAAAGAATGTGTGTGGGGGGGGGGGGGACAAAAATCATATTTCATCAGATTCACACAACCTATAAGGACCTTGTAACGTGAATTATGAGATTTGTTTTTAAATCTTACATTTTAAAAGATTACTGAAAAATGCAAAGACCGAGAACTGATTTGCACTCTGGACCATAAAGTTGTTGTTTACCCATTTTTTTTTTTTTTATAATAGTGCACATTTAGTACCTTGACTTGCAAATACCGGATTTATAGTTAGGTTGATTTATGTTGACAAAAAGTAAACCTCATGAAAAATGAGCAAGTTAGTGACTTCATTTCAATGTGAATGCATTGCCTTTGATGGAACGTCGACCTCTCCAACATGGATGCTACGTAGACACATTAAACAGCAATCGATGGCCGATTCGTTCATGCTCTATGATGTGACGTCAAGAACTTCATCCAATCACCTCGCAATACAAAATGTTACGTGATGACGTCGCTGATATGACGTTATGGTACCCAATAGTCAATAAGCTAGCAGCGAAGGGATGGAGAGAGTTCACACTGAGCTTATTTTAAAAACAGTAAACAAAAATAATTCTATGTATAACCTCGTTTGCGTGTGTTTTACTTAAACTAGTTAGAAAACAGAATTTTAATTGGTTTCCAGCCGAGTGGAGCTTTAGCGGGAAGGTCGAGCGATGCTAGCAGGTGTTAGCAGGTGCTAGCGGGCGGAGGAGGAGGAGGAGGGCTCGCGGTCATCATCATCATGCGCGTCCGGGCACGCATGCACCCACGGCCGCCAACACGTCAGGCCATGTCGGAGTGAACCGTTCGTCCGAGCGAGAACGAGGAGAGAGGCGAGAAGACCAGCGGCGGGCGGCGACTGGCAGGAGGGGAGCGTCTTTGGGATCTGTTGGACTACATCAGCAACCATGGGGTACGTTTTATTTGTAGTTATGTGCCGTGCGGTGCTAATGCTAAAGCAGGAGTGGCGTTTGTTTTTGCGCACCTCCGCACATTCCTGCGCGTCACTGTCAGGGTTTTAAACGCACACCGCAAGGACAGCCCAGACGGCTTGGACTAGCCTAGCCGGCTAGCCACCGCTTGATCACTAATAAACGCTCGCAGGAGATTAAAGCCGCTCGTGAGGACAGCAGCTGTCAATAAATCCACTCGCGGACTCGCGCATTTTGTCATGTGTCAAGACTGCAAGACACGTAGGAGTGTTACGTGTTGTGGACAGAAACGCATTGTTCGGGTTGTTTGTGTTCTGTCATAAAAGTCAGCAGTTTGTTTATCTGGCTATTACTGTGATCCCCCGTTTATCGCTGGGTGCCAACCCACCCGCAATCAGTGGAAATCCGAGATAGTGAGGACCAGTTTTGCTGGTCCCGCGTGCTTTAAACACACGATGTAAAATATTTTTGGGCAACAGTCCTTACTCTCTCCTCGCCCCCCCCCCCCCCCGAAAAAAAAAGGGGTCAAGTGTGCTTGCTTCAAGCCTTTTTCATCCCGCCCAGTTAAAGTTTACTGTAAAAATAACATGAAAAACAAAAGGGAATCAAACATGGGATTCAATTGTTCAACTTTTCTCAAAAACATGCATTTCAATTCTCAAAATTATCTCTTAATTTTTTTTCCAACATTGTGACCTTTTATCTTTAAAATCTACAATATTAAAAAAAAAATAATTCTTGTAAGATTGCAACTATTTTCTAGAAAATATGTGATTTTAATTTTGTTGGATAATGACATTTTTAGCGCCTAAAAAATCTGACTTTGTTATTGCAGGATTCTGATATTATTGCCCTAAAACTGTCCTTTTTTTCTGTAAAATATGTGACTTCTCATACGCCCCCCAAAAAATAAAAGTTTAGTCTTGTAAATCAAGGACTTTTTCTGTGTTTTTAATTTACAAGAATGTCTTACTCATTGTGCGTTTTTGTGAATAATATACTACTTTATTTTTGGAAGATTAAGAGTCTCCGAAATAAACAACTGTAATCTCAATGATTTGACATTTTCCGTCAAATATGAGTTAATCATCGAAATATTTAACATAATCCTAAAATAAATGCCTTTTATCTTCAAAATATGACTTTTGCCTGAGAATATACAAACTTGTTTTCATAAAACTACCACTTTAAAAAAAACTTTTCAATCTTGCATTTACTATGAACAACCTTAAAGAATATGAGGGCGAGAGAGTGTGTGTCACGTGGCCTGTTGCTATGGCAACGCAGCATCTAAGTAAGTAATGCCGGTTTACGGGTGCCAAAACAGCCTCGTGTTTGGCAGTCAGATTATTTCGAATTACGCTGGTGTAGAGCCCATCATGTGCGGTGCTCTCAGACTTTTATTTACGGAATCAATGACTCAGAACCGCCGCGCAACACGAGAAGCTTTTAAAAATGGTGACGGCGTGACCGGGAACAGGTTTTTTTTTTTTTTCCCCCCCAAAAGGGTCTCTCGCCGCAACCAACCTTCAACTGGTGTTGCCAGGAACCCCTTTCCAAAAAAAATTGGCCTGGGCAACCCGTCCCCAGCGCTCATCCCCACCATCCAGTAGATTCTTGAACACGTTAGTGCTTTTCATTAGTAGGGGGGGGAAAGGGATTACGCTTCAACAATGGCCACGGGCAAAAACACAAGGTCACGTTTGGATCCGGGCTGTGCTGGAAACAGGACATCATCTGATGCACGGCTTGTCACGGAACAGTAATAGTATTAGCAATGTGACAATATTTTCCAAAAATGACAGTCTGTCCAATTGCTGATTCGGGTTGGAGTTGCTACTTCAACCTGAGTAGAGCGCGCCAAGAATTTCAAAAATAGGATGATGGGTTCCAGTTTACTTACATTTGAAAAATGTACAGGTGTGGTCGGTCATGCTCGCACATCTAAAGTTGAGGGTGTGGTTCACATGTCATGCCTGCAGATATAAAGTAACGGGTGTGTGTTGTTTGTAATTATGAGTCTAGCCCTTTAAGAGTGGGAGGGGGCGGTGTCAGGTAAACTAGGAAGTAGTAGAAGGCTGAGCAGCAGCTCGTTGTTAGAGCCCGTGTGTTTCAAGACATCAGGCTGTGGTTCACTGCGCTTGATCGGTTTTCATGTGCGCTGAGAGTGCGCGACAAGTGCGCAATTGCGCAGCGGCGCAGCATAGAGGGAACATTGGTCAAGACTACACAAAACAAGCGACGTCTTTCAATACCTATGTATTTCTACTCGTAACAAACTTTACTTGCGTGATTTTTTTGTGCTGGACTGTGCAGATTTGCGAGTGCGATGACGCACGGGCCTTTTCTGGAACGTTTTTGTGTGATAAAGTCAATTTATTTCTCAACACGTTTACACTACCCCTTCATTTCATCTGCAACTTGGGAACCCTTTGTCCGTTTGGCTGAGAGATTTCACCTAAAAATACCCAAAAATAAACTCGCAGGGCCCGAATTTCCCAGGCCTTATCGTGATTTTCATGCAGCACGTCTTGCCCTAAAAACCCGACTCAAATAGCTCCAGTAGCTGACGTGTGGATCGTCGTAGTCTTATGACACTTTAAAGTATCCGGTATCTGTTGTCCGGTGACGACAGGGCTCGCTATGCATCTGGCACGTATTACAAAGCCCGACTTCCTGAGCCAGGTGAATTTGTTCAACCACCGCAGACCAGAACTGGATCTGTCTCTCCCCCGTCCAGTGAGCAGCCCATCTTCAGCACGCGGGCGCACATCTTCCAGATCGACCCCACCACCAAGAAGAACTGGCTTCCCACCAGCAAACACGCCGTCACCGTTTCGTACTTCTTTGACAGCACCAGGAACGTCTACCGGATCATCAGCCTGGACGGATCCAAGGTCTGCACGAGCGTCGTTAACCGAATGGCGTAGTTGTTTAAGTCCAGACTTGAAGCGCTGCGGCGCGGCGTTAGCGCGAAGCCGAACATGTCGATTTTTCTGCCAGGCCGTCATCAACAGCACCATCACCCCCAACATGACCTTCACCAAGACCTCCCAGAAGTTCGGCCAGTGGGCCGACAGCCGCGCCAACACCGTCTACGGGCTCGGCTTTTCGTCCGAGAGCCACCTCAGCAAGGTCTTGATCATTTGTTCACCGTTAGTGCCAATTTAGTGTGCCGCTTACCGGGATCTGTTTTTAGTTTGCGGAAAAGTTTGCAGAGTTCAAGGAGGCGGCACGACTCGCCAAGGAGAAATCGCAAGAGAAGATGGAGCTCACCGGCGCGCCCTCGCAGGTACACAAGCGTCTTATTCGGTCGAATAAGCCCAAAAGTGACATTTAAAAGCTTCGGTAATTTAACTTAGCGGTAAAACTACACGTATCAGCTGGTCTATAGTCTGTTGTGAAATCATAACTCCACCCCACACCAGCTCTCGTGAAGGTTTTCAAGGAATTCAAGTTACTGCTTGAAAAAGGCTAAACTAGTCTTGGACTTGGACCGGTGTAATTCCCTATGTTCTGCCCGACAACTCCGCAGGGCAGCGCTGTCAGAAGGAACGTGTTTTCTGCCAACAAACTCGTGTTCAACAAGGTATACATGACCCGTACCCCAAAATGGTTTACCCCCTTCTCCTCAGTCTGACAACACGCCCCCCCCCCCCCCCCCAAACCCTCCGCAATCCCAACATGGATCGTCGCACTTTGATAATCGTCACGTTCCCTCGGACAAACCCTTGTGTGTATCCATGGTCACAGATGCAGAAATTCCATCATTTAAAGGCGCAGTGCATCATTTTACTTATATGGACAGTGTATATTTTAAAAAAAATACTGCATGTTTTTTGCTCAGGAGTCCACCAGTTGCCCTCTTCAGTCACAACTGACGGCCGAGGGTGTGAACGGCACCGAAGACAACAGAGTGGCGGCGGAGACACCTCAGCCTGCAGAGGCCCGAGGCGAGCCCTCCCACAATGCACTTCCCTTCTCGCACAGGTGACGCCGCGTCAAGCTCAACAACTGGGTTCACTAATCACTGATCGCTAATCAATCACTAATTCAGCCCTCGGCGATCACACGGCGACCGTCGAATATCGGCTAACTGCGGTGTGGTCTCTCCCCGAACGGTTCTAGTTCCTCCAGCATTGGGAAGCACTTGGAGGCGGAGCTGGCAGCGCTCAAGGGCAACAACGCTAAGCTAACGGCGGCGCTGCTCGAGTCCACGGCCAACGTCAAGCAGTGGAAACAGCAGCTGGCCGCCTACCAGGAGGAGGCGGAGCGGCTACACAAACGGGTAGGAAAAAATGGGCGCGGTACCAAATCCTCATTTTGGGATACACGTGGTGGTTATGTTCAATTGGCTTTGGGATTATGACTGGATCCCTGCAAACACTCAAGACCCCCTGGGCTCCACCCCAAGTGCAATTTCTACTTTTCAAATGTTTTTTTTTGCGGGGTCAAAGGTGACGGAGCTGGAGTGCGTGAGTGGCCAAACCACGGCGGTGAGATCGGAGAAAACTGAGTTCAACCGCACCGTCGAAGAGCTCGAGGCGGCGCTGAAGGCCAAGGAGGATGTACGTTCACCACACCCATGCCTTGCCTCAACTCCTGACCTTTAACCTCAGCTACACCGGCCCGCTTCTTTCTCATCAGGAGTTGGAATGTCTCAAAGCGGAGGTGCAGAGTGCCAACCAGTTTCAATCCCAAAGAGACTCGCTCACGCAGAAGCTACAGGTGAGTGTTAGAATCTCCCGCAATTTCTTGTGTATAATGCGCAATTTTTTTTCCCACACCCCCCAAAAAAAATCTTCACACGTCAACGGTGCGTATTATACATAGGTAAAATAATAGTTAGAACATTTCTTCACAGTAAAATGAGCTATATGAGTACATTTGTTTTAGAAAACCTCTCAGTTAGTTTCAAATTTGTGATTTGCAGGTTTACGCCATGTTTAGGTTCACATTTAAAATCTCATAGTAAGTATTGAGGCTCTGATATATCCTAAAATTGATTTGAGAAACAGTTTTTCCTCACTTTCCGATTTACCGAATTTATGAGGTTTTTTTGAGCCTGCAGTGATGACCGAAAACCTATAAATAATTGAATATTGTAACAAAATAGGTTGACGTCCTGTTTATTTTCTATTCAAAATGGCTGACTTGCTGTTCAGGTTGTTACTCAAATTGTCGACTTCATCTTTACTCTGTAGTCTAAATTAACTAGCAAATTAATTACAGATCTACGAGGATAGTATCGGCAAAAGTGTTGAATGTATATACTGTAATTTCCAGCCTACAGAGCGTACCTGATTATAAGCCTCACCCAGTAAGTACATTTGTCAAGGAAATACCATTTGGTACATACATATGCCGCATCTGTGTAAAAGCCCCAAATTCCCACACTGAAACCCACTTTCAAACACGAGATATTTACAAAGAAAGAAAGACGGTACACAGAAAGAGTCTTTGAAGGTTTAATACCTTAGCTTAGCATAACAACAACACGGTAGCACGAACAGGGCTGGTAAAAAAACAAAACAAAAACAAAAAACAGACGCAGCAGCAACACGGTAGCACAACGCTAGCGTAGCGCTAACAGAGCCAGTTAAAAAAAAAAAAACATACCGGTAAAGTTCACTTCCTCGGCACATGTATTCCACCAGTCTCACTCATACCTTTTTCGCTCGAATGCCCACTTGCCGCCCCATAGGAAAAAAAAAAAAAAAAAAATTAGCCGGATAAGCCGCAGGGTTGAAAGCGTGTGAAAAATGTCGCGGTTTATTGGCCGGAAATTCCGGTATGTATTTTTTGTCTTTCCTTCCCAGGATGTGGAGCGTCGAAACGAGGCGCTGGAGCTGCAGCTAGGCGAGCTGGAGCAGCGCGTGGAAGCCAACCGTCGGGAGCGCGAGGTCTTCCGCCAGAGTCTCGGCTCGCTGCTGCAGCTGCTGGACGGCAAGATCTTCGAGCTGACCGAGCTGCGGGACGCTCTCGCCAAGCTGCTGGAGTGCAGCTAGTGACGCGGGGCCCAGACGGTCTTCCGGCGGATGAGCGTTCCGCCGTTTTTCACTGCCACGGCACGGGACTGGAACGTCTCGAGATGTTTACACACTTTCTACGCATTTATGGTACTCGCTCACGATTTGCCACGCCCACTCGGATCGTTTACACCAGCCGCGTGAAAGGCCGGGATCATGATAATGCCTTTCCCGCCATCACACTGGATTTTTTTTTTTTTTTACCCCCTTGCTTATTCAACCATTACACTCTGGGGGGAGGGGCCTCCCGCATTATTATTATTTTTTTTAGGACATCATCAGCCAAATGAACCAATGGTGCGAGGACTTTACGACGGTACGCTGTTCTCTCGTAGGACTTGGAGACGATCGCCAGCCGCCGAGCAGCAATACAAAGAAGACGACGCGGCCGAGCGTTTAGCCCGAGCGTCGTCACTGTCAGGTACTTTGCTTTCACCTTTGTGGCGAAAATTGCGACTCCATTTGAAAAAAATAATTATTTAATAACGGGCAATATTTTTGAACTATTTATCTATTAACGAAAGCTTTTTGTATTTTTTTTTTTTTTTTTGCCAAATTATTATTTTTTTTTCTGTACAGAATTTTTTTTTTGCTGACGTTGCCTTTTGGTCAGTTGTTGATTTGTTGCCAAAAAATGGAAGGAAAAAAAAACGTCGGGAAAAACACGTCGTGACTTTAAGGGCTTGTCGCTTACAAAATTTTTGTTTTGGAGTTTCTAGTAAAATGTCAATTGAATGAAAGGAGATGTATGGATTTTTTTCCCCCTCAATTTAAAATAAAGAGTTATGAGAGTAGTCTTATATTTTTGAGAATTAAATTATATACCGTAATCCCCAGCCTACAGAGCGGACCTGGTTACAAGCCTCTCAGAGTACATTTGTAAAGGAAATACCATTTGGTACATACATACGCCGCAGCTGTGTAAAAGCTAACGCTAGCGCCGCGGTATTTAAAATAAAATTTACTGGTAAGTATAACTGAGACACACCAGTAACACAGCAGCAACATGCTAGCGCAGCGCTAACGCTAGTCCAGTGCCAACAGGGCCGGTAAAAGTCACTTCCTCGGCACATGTATTCCACCGGTCTCATTCTTTAGCTCGAGTGCCCCCTTAAGGCCGTTAGAAAAAAAATGCCCAAATTAGCCACATAAACCGCAGGGTTGAACGCGTGTGAAAAAATTTGTCGCTTGTAGGCCGGAAATTACGGTAGTCCTATGATTAAATGTGTACAGTAATTTTTTTAAACAAGATTTTATAAGCATTTTATAAGATTCATTAATTAAAAAAAAGTGTAATTGTGTGAAATATTTGTATACTCACTAAAAAAAGTCAGTATTTCAACAAGTGTCATATATAGAGAAAAAATATGAAATTAATGTAGTATTATGACCTGCCAACAACTTCACAGAGCAATCAAGTAAGTGTGACATTTCATCACCAAAGCTGATTTTTTTTCTTTTCTTTTTATTTTGAATGGTTTGAAGCTGTTTATTGCCATTTTGTCTTTATTAATGACCCAGACTCGGCTTTTTTTTTTTAGGAGGGCGGGGGGTGTTTATTTTCAAAGAAAAGCAAAAAGAATTTCAAGAGACGATAAAAAAAGATCTTTTAAAAATCTGTACTATCAATAAATACTTGAATACACGGAGGCATGCAGATATATATTTTCAAGACGTCTGCATTGACACGTTGCTTATTTTTATCATCATCATTATTGCACGTCTGCTGCGAGGTCCGAGTACAAACTCTGTCAAACTTTCAAAAAGTCATCACAAAAGCAGACTATCACTATTAAAAATGAAATAAAAACATAGTTATCTCTCTGGGAAAACAAATAGTCGGGGAGAAGTTTTACTTTCTCCGTCTGGAGTCAATATTATGTTGTTAGCGCTAGGATGCTAACGCTAAGCTAATCTTCCGCTAACCTCTGCTACGCTAGCTAGTCGGAATGATACTTTTGACACATTTCATACACGAGGGGATGGATGTCAAAAAACAGTCAAATGTCACACACACAACACATCAATATATATGTAAAAAAAATGGAAAAATAGCGGGAAAACTTAAAGCAGACAAAACACTGGAATCAGTGTAAAGGCAGTTGAGGAGCAGCCATGTTTGTGTGACTTATAACGTACGATAATAAAACTCAACAACTGAACTTGCTATTTTTTTTTTAAAGTTGGCTGATTAAATTAGGCCCAAAATTTGCATATTGTTCCAATATGAGCTCCGAAACATTTTTTTTTTTTTTTTTTTAAAGTCTGATTAAAATGAGCTACAAATATTGGATATTGTTGCTGAAACTGAGTTCTGGCAATTTTGTATTGTGACTTTAAAACAGATAATAAAACTCACACCCAAAAGTTGTGTATTCCTCTTTAAAAAAAAAAAAAAAAGAGGTCCAGAACTTGTGTATCATGGCTTTAAAATGTTTAAAACTGACCTCCAGAACTTGGTTATTATTTTTTGTAAATTCATACAAAATGGAGCGCCCCCCTCAGGCCGCTCTCAATACTGCACTCTCCGTGGCAGTTGCCATTCAGCCCACAAAAGACAAAAGTTGAGGGGAAAAAAAAAATGTAATTTTCTAGTATTAGATGGTGGAATAAAAAACATTTAAAACACCAAACACACATACTTGGGAGTAGGGCCCCAATCAGTGCCAATATATATATATTTTTTTCTTTTGGTGATGTCGATATTTGGCAGAATAAGACTATGATAACTGATTATTATTTTTTAAAATATATTATGAATAAAATAACTTTTTTTTGGGTGGGGGTGTATTTTAACGCTTTTACAATAACGATATAAATCACAGGGAGAAGATTTGACCTTTACAATATTTTGCCCTTTCCTATTTTAACTTTACAACAAAGAGGAAAAAATTGACATTTTTTTTTGTTAACACTTTGTCTCCGTGTAGAAAAAAATAATAATAATAATAAATTTTAAGAAGGCTCATATTATCGGTCAGGCCCTGCGTGTGTGATGTGCATTTCCATGTGGACCTCTTTTAAAGGAACAGTACAGAATGGTAAATGTCAAGTTACACAGGTGACAAAAATGCGTGTAGAGGTCCATTTGTACAAAACCCACTTGGAATACAAAAAGTGTTCGTTTTTGTCCAAATTGCACCCCCCCAAAAAAAAAAATGCCGCAGGTCTGGCACAGCGCTTCAGTTCTCCCAGTCGGCGCAGGGCAGCCCCTCGTCCTCCGACTCGGACTCGGGCGACGCCTCCTTGATCCTGCGCAGCGCCTCGTGGATGCTGCGCGTCAGCGCGTCGGCCGAGTGCGCGAAGCGCTCGGCGCGGCGCGGGCGCTCGGGCGGGGCGCGCACCTGCCGGAGGCGCACGCCCTGCCGGATCTGCGCCAGGATGTTCTCGCCGTCGTCGTCCGGGTCGGGCCCCAGGACGCGCAGCTCGGCCTTGCGCAGGTGGAAGCTGCCGCGCTTCAGGGACGCCAGGACCTCGTCCATAGGGGAGCTCGCTGTAGGGACAAATAGCGGAATCCAAAAATGTACAAATAATGAGGTTTTTACGGAGGTTGCATCATGTTAATGGACTTTCAGTTCACCGATTTTATAAGCTCGACTGCGTAAAAAAGCGGCAAACAATGGAGGAACGGGTTGCCGGCGTCTCTCACCTCTCCTCCACTGGGTGGCGTCCTCGGCCGACGTCTTCCTCAGCTTCTTCCTGGCTGTCAGCAGTTGGCTGCTGTCGAAGAAGCGCGGCGAGACCGGAGACAGGGGGAGGGACGCGGGCTCAGGATCGCATCGCAACTCCAGGCACGGCTCAATGGATGCGGGCGGCGGAGGGGGAGGAGGGGGGAGCGGAGGCGGCGGAGGAGGGGGCAGCTGAGGGGTTCCTTGCAGGGTGAGAACGGACGTCGGCAGGGAGAGGAACGGCGAAGGCGAGTCCAGGTTCTCCGGGTGGGCGGCAGGTAAGGACTCGTAGGCGTCTCCCGGAGGAGGGACCGAGAGTTTCGGCAAGTCCGAGATGACGCAGTCGGTCTGGACGCCGGCTGCCTGCGTGCAGGGAGTCTGACCCGCTCTCCGCCGGGTCTGAAGCAGCCTAAGACGACTGGACTTCAGGGTCACGTGACCCGGATAACGCTGAGCGGACACAGGAGCAAGAGCTCAAGGAAGCATTTTGACAGGAGCAAGCGCACGAGGACGCATTTCAAACACCAAACGACACAAGGACTGCTTGACACGGGCGCAAGAACAACGAATCATTTGGCCCCCGTGAGAGGATTTGACACAATCGTGGGGGGACGCATATCAGGGAAAGGGCAAGGTCACTTTTTTTTTTTCCAAGTGGACAAAAACCAAGCAATCGAAACTACCTGATTGAGGCTGCGAAGTCGGTCCAGAGTCCTTTGCCTCTCCAGACTGACTCGTGCATTCCGCTCCGCTTCCTCTTCCTCCGTCTCCCGCACCTGTAGCGCAAAGCACCAACCGTCCCATTTCAGTTCCAGTTCATCAGGAAGCTCGGTTCTGTCTGTCATACCTGCAGCGACGAGGCGAGGACGCCC
The DNA here is from genome assembly GCF_019802595.1 of Syngnathoides biaculeatus. Taxonomy (NCBI): domain Eukaryota; kingdom Metazoa; phylum Chordata; class Actinopteri; order Syngnathiformes; family Syngnathidae; genus Syngnathoides; species Syngnathoides biaculeatus. The sequence continues at coordinate 20,997,022 of NC_084656.1, forward strand.
TGACGCTCTCCAATCTTCTGCTTGTGATTGGAGATGCAGATTTCCTGTTCCGGGACGAGTAAAACCATTTCGTTAAGTGGTTCTCCAACTTTATGGGTCTGAAGCAGAGTTTCTCAGAAATAGTGGCCAGTAGTCACCTTCTTGTTTTTGAGGTAGACTTTTTTGGTGTTGATGCGTCCCCTGCGGGCTTCCAGCTGCCGAGTCCTCTGCCGCAGGACCCCCAGTTCTTCCTCACCCCGTAGCGGCGGCAGAGGCGGGGGGCCGGCCGGGTCCTCTGGCCCCTCCATGGCGTCAGGGCTCTCGAAGGCGTCGTAGTACACCACCTCATCCTGCCTCTCTGGAAGGAAAACCAAAACGTCGGTCCTATTTTCAACAAGTGCGTTTTGGACCCAAGGACTCAAGCGTTTGGTGGGCAAAGGTGCACGGGATCTTGACACAAGGGTGCGACGATCCGACGGCGGTCGTTGCGGTCTCACCTGTGATCTGTCTGCGCAGGCTCTGCAGTTGCGCCGTGAGCAGCAGCTCTTCGCAGCGCAGAACCTCGGCCTGGATGTCGTACAGCTGCAGCTGGAGTTCGTAGTACAGCGCCTCCAGCTGGTCCAGGTGCAGCATGGCGTCCTCGCCACCCTGAAGGCTCCGCATCTGTCGGGGGTGAGAGAAGAGAACACCCACTGGTGAGGCTCTTGTGATTCGATATTCAAGCGCTAATACTTTTCCACCTTCAATGGGTAGTATATAGTAAAGTATATATTCTATAGTATATATAAAAATATACACAACCTCGTTTATTGCGGGGTAAATGCTTCGCTGCATTCACTTGACAGTCGTGTCATTCGAATGAGAACGAATCAAGATCAAATTTAAGATTCATTATTTTCCCCACGTGTATCAGCAAGTACCGTAATTTCTTTCTTTTTTCCCACAGTTTATGCGGTGATGCGGCTAATTTGTGCATTTTTTTTCTAACGGGCGCAAGGGGGGCACTCGACCGGAAAAGTTAAGAGTAACACTGGTGGAATATATGTGCCGGGGAAGGGACTTTTTACCGGTCTGGCCTTGTTAGCGCTGCACTAGCGTCTTACTGCCGTGTCTCAGTGATTTTTAGCGGTATGCTTTTTTTTTGTTTTTAACCGGCCCTGTTAGCGCGGCGCGAGTATTAGCGTGGCGGTAACGTTAAACTCTCTTGTTTACTGTCTTTCTTTGTAAATATCTCGTGTTTCAATGTGGGCACTTGCGGCTTTTACACAGCCGCGGCGTACGTATGTACCAAATGGTATTTCCTTTACAAATGTACCCGGTGAGGCTTATAACCAGGTGCGCTCTGTAGACCGGGATTTACGGTCAACTTACAAAGGACGTTATGAGGTATTTAATAATAATAATAAAAGCACGTTTTTGGTGTTGGAACTCGAGACTGCACCTCCTCCTTGAGGCCGTGCTTCCTCTGCTCGAGGCAGATTTCCTTGGCCCGCATCAGCTGCAACGTTTCTTTGGAGACGGAGTACTGCAGCCTCTCCATGCGCTCCACCGCCGCCGCCCACGCCGACTTGCCCAGCCTCCTTTGGTCGGCGCGCATGCGCTCGTACAGTGCTGAAACGCGCGTCGTAAAATATCTTAAAGTGCGAGTACGACAACGGATCACAGCGGGACGGGGCGTCCCCCTCAAATTGGTCCACCTTTCTGCCCCCGATTGGTGGTTTCGAAAAACTTGACCGTCAGGTCCTGGATGGCGAGGACGGCGGCGTGCGCTTTCTTCTGCCACTCCTCGTCCTCCCTTTTCAGGCCGTCCACCCGGCGAGGGCCCAGGCGCTCCGTCTCCAGCGAGATCTGAATGGGGGGGTGGGGGGGGGATTAGCAAGGTAGGAGTCAGCCAGGTGTAATGTAAACAGCCGACATCAGATGGCGCCAAAGGTTAGAAAGAGGTTCCGCGTGTGGACTAAAAACAGACAATGAGTACACAGTTTTGCCTCACTACTAACATGTAGTTGTCCTCATAGTATGCCAAAATATCCTCCTCGTGAGGAAAAACCATACCTGAACATGGCCCTAAGGAGTAAACGCTTTCCCACAGACCAGCGCCCCCCTCCCCCAACAAGGCCTCAACCTCGCCTGACACGCGTTAAAACGAACAAAACGGCCACGGGGTGAACCGCCAGCTACTTGCTAAACGTAAAGCAGATGTGTATTTGTGTACAGTCTGGCGTGGGCAGCCGGGGCCGGCGCACGTGAGTGCGCAAAAGTAGCGCCGAGTTGGGAACAAGCGAGGTGGGGGGAAACGGTAGGGGGAGATGACATCACTGGCCAGAAACGTGCGCGACGTCCAAACTACCGAGAACACAAAGATGTCTCTGTGTATTGTGGCTGTCATATGGGCTGGGCCACGTGGCCTTCAAATCTCACGTTTGGGGGGAAAAAAAAGAAAAAAGAAAAAAAAAGATTTAATTTCAATCTGATCCTCTTATAGCACGGGTGTCAAACTCAAGGCCCGGGGGGCCAGACCCGGCCCGCCGCATGATTTTTTTTTGTGTGGCCCGCGAAGGAAAATCGTCGACGTCAGAATCCGGGATTCTGGTGATAATCTGTAACAAAATATCAAATTGTCACATCATAAATGATAAAGTTGAGATATTGCAAGCGTTTTTGTGTTACCAAACATGACCCATAGTTGGAAAACCCACTATGCTTGATTTCTGATTCAAAACTAGTTCATCTGTAAATATTAGGTGAAAGATTTTCATGGATTCAAATAAATACTGCGTATACTGACATACAATCAAAACATGTTCCCATAGCTTTTCTACCGTTGTGAACTGATTGATCAAGAAATGTGACATTAGCAAACGATAATAACGGAAGAAAAGATTTTGATTTTCAAACGTGGGGAGTAGAAGCAAAAAGCAAAGCACAGAGACTTGAACAATACACTCCACTACAGTTACAAAGTATTTGTACTTTGTCACATTCCACCAATTCATAGAGCACGGGTGCCAAAGTCAAGGCCCGGGGGGTAGATCCGGCCCGCCGCGTGATTTTATGTGGCCCGTGAAGGCAAATTATGAGTATCAACATCCATGATTTTTGTTAAAATCTGTACTAAAATTCCAAACTGTCACATCATAAATGACAACGTTGAGATATCGCAAGCAATATTGTGGACCCAAACATCAAAAATAGTTCAAAACCCCCATTACCCTTGATTTCTGATTCCAAAACTAGCTCATAAATTTCACGTGTAAATATGATGAGGCGGTTAAAGATTTTCATAACGGGGAAATCGTAACTACAATGTGGCCCGCGACAAAGGTCTTGAAAGGAAAAGCATATTAGGCTAATCAAAACAATTTAAAATACTCTGTGAGAATGTAATAATAAGAAAATCAAAACGATTAACATAGGTGGACACACAAACAAAGAGATCAGTTAAAAAAAAAAACAACAACCTTAATCCTCGCAGCGGGGCGCAAAGCAGACCCCCTGCGGCTGAGCTACCAGTATTTAGCCAGGTCCCAGCCACGAGGTGTTTACGCGCCGTCGGCCGTGTTACGAACGTTCGCTGGTTATCACGTTTTAGGGAAGCTAGAAAAGTCCCATTGCCTTCTTCAAATGTTAACGTGACAACTCACTGCGCAATATCTCATAATGAAGAGTTTTTACTTTAACTGCCATCTTGTGGCATCTACTGGTAATTACAAAGTGGCAGTTCTTGGGCCGGGAACTCATTCGTCAGACGCAAACGTCCGACGTCTTCGCATTCATTCTCCCGTTAGCAAAAAGGAAAAAGCCACTCGCGGTGCTTAAAATAACGCCTAACCCACAACCGTCGCACCAGCTAGCGACGCAACGCAGACCCGTCGCCGGGAAAAGAAGGAGTGCTCGTTCCCGCCGCTAATCACCAAAATGGCGCCTCTCTTATCTCGCGCAAGGGGACGCGAGCTTGATTATTTTTAGCTAAGATAAGCAGCCGTCCAAAATTTTGAAAAACAGCAGACATCCAGGCCAGCGCTGTACTTTTTCTTTAGTTTTGTCCATCACTTATTCCCAAAAATGAACCAAATCTGTTACGATTTGTTGTCAAATGTTAAAACGTTTTTTTGCATTACAGTTCACTTCTTTGTAAACTCGCATTTACGACGAATAAAGAAAGCTAAAACATTACCTGCCGAGTCGCTCAATGGACAGACTAGCTAACGAGCTAACCGAGTCTAAACTCTCGTTCACCGCCACCCACGTCACTCACCGGGCCGGGCGTCGAACGAGAGGCTGGCGTCCCCAAGTGGACAAAAGTAGTACCTGCACCTCACATGCGTCGTTACAGTTAATAAGGCCTTATTACATTCATCTATCCATCCATTTTCTTTGCCGCTTATCCTCACGAGGGTCGCGGGGAGTGCTGGAGCCTATCTCAGCTGTCAACGGCCAGGAGGCGGGGCAAACCCTGAACTGGTCGCCAGCCAATCGCAGGGCACACAGAGACAAACAGCCACACTTATTACATCCAATAATGCCTTATTATTCAAATGTATGGATGAGACCATACCCGTCGCCGTGACAACCACACCCATAACAGACTAGTCACAGGATCTCGCATGGTCATGTCTAATTCATGATGTGATCCACCTTTTGCCTCCATTGCCACCTGTCCCACTCTGCATTTTAAAAGTCAGCCCCCCCCCCCAAAAAAAAAAAAAACTAATAAAATGTTAAAACTATAATGGGGAAACATTTTCTCTCACTTTATATGACCATAATCTTAACAATGATACCCAGCAGGTGAGATCCGTTTACAACTGCGTTTAAAAAAAAAATAATAATAATAATAACCTCAACGTGGGTAGTTTTGCTTTGAGGTTTTACTCTGGGACAGACCGCGACTAAGCCCCGAAACAGATGGCGACCGGACCCGGAAGCGTCACCTTAATCTGCTGTCGCCGGAGCGTAGCCAGCTCCCGCATGTCCCTGAAGGGCTGCAGCAGGTAGTGGTAGAGCTGCGTGGCGGCCTCCAGCACGTGGCCGTACGCCTCGTCCTCCTCGCCGTAGACCCGCAGCAGGTCCACCATGCTGTCCAGGCCCCGGTGCTTGTCCAACACCTGCCGGCAAAACGCAAACGTCTCAACGGGAAAAAGATCCCGTTCGTGTGATTGGAGAAGAGCGCGAGCTCGACTGATGTTTTACCAAATTCCGATCCATACTTTTTTTTTTTTTTTTTAGCCATAGTTAACACACCGTAATTCCCGGCCTACAGAGCACACCTGTTTATAAGCCTCTGTTACACAGTTTCGTGCTAGCATGGCGCTAGCGTGAGCTAGCATTAAACTCTTTCTTTGTACCGTGGCTTATAACCAGGTGCGCTAACACTAGCGACGCATCACCGCATAAACCACAGGGTTGAAAGCATATGAAAAAAAGTCACGACTTGCAGGCTGGAAATTACGGTAATTTAAAAATGAAATTGTTCCCTTTTAAGATAAAAAAAAAGAGAGAGAGAGAGAGAGAGAAGAGAGAGAGAGAGAGAGAGAGAGATAGAGAGAGAGAGAGAGAGAGAGAGAGAGGAGAGAGAGAGAGAGAGAGAGAGAGAGAGAGAGAGAGAGAGAGAGAGAGACACACACACACACACACCACACACACACACACACACACACACTAGCTCAGTAGTTAGAGCACTGGTTTGGTAAACCAGGGGTTGGGGGTTCGTATCCCACTGGGGCCTCCGCTCCCTGAGAAGGGTTGCATCAGGAAGGGCATCCGGCGTAAAAATTGTGCCAAACATGTCTATGCGTTCATCTGAGATGACAAGCCGAAAGAAACACACACATATATATATATATATATTATATATATATATATATATATATATATATATATATATGGGTATTCCATGTATTTTTGTTCAATTTGGTCAAGCTATATATATTTTTTATTTATTTTCACCATTTTTGTTGTTCTTTTTAGTTAAATCTTGTTTTTAATTATTTCTATGAAAACCAACATTTTCACCATTTTTACTGTTCTTTTTAGTTAAGTTTGCTTTTAATTATTTATCATAACCAACATTTTCATCATTTTTTACTGTTCTTTTTAGTAAAAATGTTGTTGAAAAATTATTTTTATCATCACCATTTTTGCAATGACATTGCCCATCCAATACAAAACAAAAACAGCAAAGGCATCGATGTCTCCACTGCCATTACTACGACTACGAGTACTACTACTACTCCACACTCGTGTGTTGATCTGCACTAAGCGCTCTGGCCGCACATTCCCTTTAATCCCAGATTAGGGCGGGCCGGATTTATGATTGGGATTTGAGCCACTTTTCAAATTCAGCCAGTTTGTGCCTGTTATAGTTGTAATCATAAAGTTTTGATTTATTTTTTTTTCCTTTTCTGAAGGGCAAATATTACAAACGTGGAAGAGAGGCGCTTTTATGAGCAGCGGGCCGGGCCGAGGGGCTCAAACAGTGAACCATTCAGGCGGGTAACACTGCTCCTACTGTTTACGGGCCTGCGTGGTCTCCATGGCAACCACTTTCCGTGTGTGTTTGTAAGGGGAATGCTGGACACAACAGTCGGGTTGAGGACTCTCACTGTGGGTCATAAGCAAACGCTAGCGATTCAAGTGGGAAAACTATGAAAAAAATCATAAAAAATTCAAAGAACCGGTACCTTTTGACGGCACGGTACATTTCGCCTTTTTATTAACTCGTCCAGTGGTTTGACGCCAAGAAAAACAAAATGGAGTCCGAGCCTCAGCCCATTTTGTGCGCGCAGCCTCACGTGCTGAATATAGCAGCGACGGGGCTCTGCTTGTAATTACAGAACCGCGTTACGCCAGCAGCAGCACCAGCAGGAAACCAGTCGTCAACGAGCCGCTCTACCAGTTTGCTCAGACAGAACCGGGCCCGCCGCTCCCGTCCCGCCGGCGAGCTCTGCGGAAAACAACACGCGCGGCCCGTTCGCCGGGTCGGCTCCGGCGGACCAAACGGCCGAGCCCTAAAGGCGACGTGTCGCCGGGCAGGTTTGCGGCTTGTTGCTAGGCAGAATTGACAAAGGGTTCATATTTTAATAATTTTAAATAATTAAAAAAAAAAACAACAACTTTGGTTAGCAAACGTCAGACACTTTAAACATTTTTTTTCACAAGAATGAAATACAATTTCGTGCCTATTTTTGTAAAACAGAAAATTAAATACAGTAATCCCTCTTTTTTCACGCACCACAAAGTAGGGGTAAACGGTGTTTTAATTTTAATTTTTGATTCATAGGTCCGTGTCGTCTTGCTGGGGATGGCACATTATTTTTATTTATTTATTGGGTCAGAAATCCGCAGTGCACCGAATCCGCGGTAGGTGATCCGCGAAGTAGAGAGGGATTACTTTATTCCCAAAAATGTTTTCATAAACATAAAAGACATTATCCTCAATTAACCGAGCGCACGTTTGTGAATAAAGTAAATTACGTGTTCAATTAACGTAACCTTGCGGCTCTTGTGAGGATAAGCGGCTAGGAAAATGGACGGATGGATAATTATATTGCAGTACGTTTTTTCCCCCTTAAGCAAGGAGATAAACGTCAACAGTCGACGACGGGCATTTGATCCGGCGATATTCCCGAAGCCTTTCTGTGACTCCTCCAGTCCCCGAGAACGTTCAACCCCCGCAAACATTTGCGACGTGCGAGGCGGACTTGCTCACCGCACGCTCCGCCCGTGGCCTCGAGCTCCGCGATCAATATCTGCTCTGGTCGGCGGTCAATATTTGACGAAAGTGCCCCGCCCCCCTCCCCCTCGCGTCCCACGGTGAAACGCGTCTGAGATTTCAAGCGGCGTCGCCGAGATTGCGAGCCGAGGCCAAAGTTCACTGACGCCGGACTCGCTCGGCACACTTCTCCAAATATTTGTTCGCGCTATCGGGAAAACAACTCGGTTGTGTCGCAAGGGGAGCGCAAGTAACGCCCTGCTTGGGCTTATTTGAGCAGACATTTTGGTTATTTCAGGAGCTCTTAGTGACAATGACAAGAGGAGGAGGAAATGATATCATATTTATTCATATCCGTGATATCCTTCAATAGAATCCAACACAATGACTGAAAATAATTTGCAAAGTCACAAAAGCTTGGGTGTGATAACGTGACATAATAATTATACGGTGACGGTCCTGTGCCATTTTTTTTTTTTTTTCCCCCAAGCCAAATATTATTACTTTTTTAATCTTATGTACTATTTACCAGTAATATTTTTACACGCTTATTTTAAAAAAGAACAATTAGTTAAAAATATTTTTTAAATGAATAAAAGGCACTCTGTATGAAATTCAACTTTTAACAATAAAATGTAGTTTTTAATTGCAGTAAAAAATATGTAAAAAAAAGAAAACACTGTGAAAAATAATTTTAAACGAAGCACTGCTCCAAAAGGAAACTTAAAAACTTAATTGGGGTTTTCTTAAAATTCAGACAAAAAAAACCCCAAAACCATTTCTTTTAACAATGTAAGTTTTTTTTACACCAAAATAAATAACTTGTTTTGTTATGTCAGCAAAAAAAAGTTCATTTCCACAAAAAAATACTTTTCACTGCTCAAAATGAACTTTTGATCCCCCAAAATCTTACTTATGACAAAAAATGAGCAATGAATTTACTGTAAAAATTAGTTTAGTTTGAAATTAAGAAACTATTGTAAAAATATGGTCAACTAGAAAATGAGTTACCCACCGAAATATTACTTTTATCTTAAAGATGATGATGTTTATTTAAAGATTAAAGCAAAATAAAAATGTTTTTACTATAGGAGTTCAATTTAAAAAAAAAAAAAAACCAAAACACTTATTGCCACCGATAAAGAAACTTTTTTTTTTTTTTATTTTTACGTCGGGTAGGCGTGAAAGAAGCCTGGCTGTGACAATCAGGTTTGTAAACAAACTGAAATGATAAAAGATCCCTGTAGGTGGTGCCGTCGCACCGCTTTGGATTTAATAAGCGCCCAGTTTTCGAGTTGAGAATAACGATTCGGGTGTGAATCTCGGCTTTTCGCATCCATTGACAGGAAGTGGAACGCCAAAATATGGCAAGACATCAGCGTGGCTCATGGCGTACTTCTTGGCTGTATTACTGCGTAGAAACGACTACGTTATCATACAAAGCCCTTACTCGTGTGCGTGTTTTATGCTTTGAGGTGTCACAAAAGCAAACGAATGACAATCCACGTCGCTGTTCTGCTTTTTTTTTCACAAAAACTTTTTTCTCCGCTTATTGGCCTGAAACAAGTAAAACTAATTGTTAGCTAATCATTGATGTAAGATGAGTGCTACTTAAACAGTTACAGCGCACAACATTGTCAGTTTTGAAAAATGAGTCAAAACGATCTAGAACGACTCCCGACATGAACGTTGCTGACGTTCAACGTGTTGAGTTGACAATTTATTTTTTTTTTTTTTTTAATGGGAGGGTGTAAGCGGTTGAAAGGCTGCGCTAGCGACGGAAACCAGCAACCCTGAGCTACTCCCATTCGAATACCACAACAGGGTGGATTATTATTATTTTTTTTGTTGATAAACCGTTCGTCAACTCTTGCCAGGAAGAGTCGAATCGCGAGAGGCGGGGGAGTCGTTCCGTTTGCGCTTCCTGGGAGGACGTCAGTGGCCGCTGTAACTTGAGCTGTAATTGTCCTCTTTTGTCTCGGGTAACACCCTCGCAACGGCGGCGCGGTCGGGTTACAGGCGCGGGGGGGAAAGTGCGGCAACAGATGGGAGGTGACTTGGGGGGGGGTGGAATGATGGGATAAAGGAAGAGGAGGAGATTTTGGAACAATTGGAAAAAAGTGAACAACTCTCTGTGGATCGCGGTGTAAAGCGTTGACACCCTCTTCCATCTCTACCCCCCTCCAAAAAAAAAACATGAATATGCCTCAACGATGAACACGTGTCGGTCAAAACACAACACAATGGGAAGGGGGGCACTTTTATCCGAGGTGAGACTTAGGGCAGGAAGTGCTGCGGCAAAGTAGAGACTGCGGAGTGTAAACAAATCCGCCCACCCCCCCACCCAGTGAAAACCAGTTGAGCTAAGAATAGTAACTTGTCGGGCAAGAAACAAGAAATAACGTCAAAGTACAAGTTGCAGTCACTCAAAACGACTTGATATTATGCCGAATCAGTAAAAAGTACAAGAAATGTGTACCTGGAAGTACAAAAAGTATCGAGCCAACCAATCAAAGTACAAGATATTGCAACTGGTAATAAGCAGGGTACTACTACCTTTTATTACCTGGTCTTATCAGGTACTGTTTGAAGTATCTTGGCTATCAAAGCACAAGATATTGCGACCGGTAATAAACAGGGAACTACTTTTTAGTACCTGGACTTATCAGGTACTGTTTGAAGTACCTTGGCTGACCGGTCCGAACAAGTACACTAGTAGTCTTGTCGAACAAGGGACTAGAATTAATACCCAATTTGTCAAAGTTCCAAGTCAGTGGAGGTAATACCTGATAGTTCAAGGTAGTAAGTAGAATGTAGTAAATCAAGGTTGAACTTGGTGTAAAGTGTACTCTGACCTCCTGCAAGCGCCTCTTTGCTCTGTCCAGGCCGTCCTCGTAGCCGTTCCTCCGCAGCTCGCTCAGACTCTCGTAGTACTCGTCGGTGTCGTCGCTGTCTGTGAACAGAACCTGCGAGAAGATTTTCCAGCCGCAGGTGTCCAGCGCGTGGCCCAGGTACACCTGCAGCTGGTAGCACAGCGCCTCCGTCTCGCCCTCCGACAAGGCGGCCGAGCCGCCGAAGAGCACCGACCACACGCCGGACGGCTCCTCCGGGAAGGCCGGCAGGCAGGGCTCCAGATCGGCGTTGACCGCGCACAGTTGGAGGTGAGCCGCCCGGAGCTCGTGGAAGGAGAAGAGGCCGGCCCAGCTGAAGTCCTGGCGGCCGCCCGCCTCGCTGTCCTCCGCCGGGGAGAGCGGGGCCTCCTCGGGCTCTTCCGGGTCCCAACTGTCAACTTTTTCCTTCGGCCGAACTTTCGCCGGACGACCGCCGTCCTGCTTCGACGCCACGCCGGGCAGCCCGTCGTCGGCGGCCGGGCTCCAGTCGAGCAGCGGGTCCAGGAAGGTGGTCCGCCTTTGTACCGTCCGGTTGTGGCAGGTTATGGCGAACTTTCCCTCGATGTCGTTCCAGGCCACGATGAAAGCGAATTTGTGCCGCTCCTTCTCGTCGAACGCTTTGGGCCGGACGGACACCCAGCCGGACTCCAGGTTGTCCTCCATGGCGAAGGACATGGCGAAGCCGAAGATGGAGACCCGCGACGGGAAGCTGTCGAAGCTAAGTGCTAATGCTAAGTAGCTGGAGAAGTTCAATGGGAAACACGCTAGCGGGGACGGTTAGCACGAAACGAGCGGCCGAAACAAAGGCTCACGTCTCGGTCCGCCGGACTCGCGAGCTGGCGGCGGTCCGGAACGAAGGCAGGTCCGAACGAGGGGCATCCAGCCGGCTGTCATGACACCCTCGTCTCGCTGGCTTCCTCTGAATCTTTCCTTTTTTAAAAAAATTATTATTATTATTATTATTTTCTCGTTCTTTTTTTTCCGTTTGATGTGTCCGCGACGACGACGACGACGATGAATCGGCTCAGCTCAGTCACGTGTCAGCTTGTGTTTACAAGCTGAGCGCTTGCACGACAAATCAGGGGAGGTCCGCTGCGTTCAGGGACCCATCCGGAAAAAAAAAAAAAATCGTGCATGCATAGACTCACTGAGTCGATGAAATTAGTACAACCAAAGTACTTAGAAATATTTTACTACTCGGTCCGTCAAGGTGTTAGAATCGGTATTTGATAAGGTTCTCGAATCGTATCCGCTCAATCGGTTTGTTTCCAAGGCGAGCGCGTGCATGTTAAATCCGAACGACTGCTGCCGCGTTCAGGAACATCAAGGAAAATTCATACATTTCTTATTTACTTTCAATTAAATTGGTTTCGGGTAACAAAGGAGGCTATATTGATCATTCCTTGAATGTGTCATCTCCTCCCGAGTTATTTCACTTCAATATGGAAATGTTTTATAGAGGAAACGCGTCCATTTTGGATCTCCTACGTTGGCCGGGACGCGCACGAGGAGCATAAACATCTGCACGTGGGAAAACCCATGACGTCATCACGCCGACGTGCCTCGCGGCTCGGAGAGGGCGGGGCTTAGGAGTTCAGGGGCGTTCTACGGCGAGCGAAGAGGTTCAGAACGAGTGGGAAACAAAGCCTTTCTTTCATTCTGCAGCGCGGCGGGAGGAAAACGAGAAAAACGGGGTGGTTTGTTGAGCAGGTGGCGGGTGGGAATGGTTTCTATTTCCTTCATTTGCATCACAAGATTAGTTGCAATATAATTTGTGTAACTTTAGATGTACAATATACGCCTGTATTCAGACTACATCATGTGTTTACCTTTGTGAGCGTAAAGTACAGTATACAGAATGGTGTAAATGACATCAAGAAAACTTCACATAAAAATCAATAGTTATTGAAACGAGCATATTCAAATATCATAATTATTCCGCACCCATAAGGACATTTTTTGAACTAAAAGAGAAGTTACAGAAGGTACAAGAATGGGTACCCACCCAATCAAGGTATACCTATTATAACCAGTTAGGCAAGGCACCAGAAATAGTACCGGATGAATAAAATATGTATCTGCTCTGTCAAGGTACTGTACCTGGACTGTCAGGTTACTAGAAATAGTACCAGGTCAGCCAAAATTTAATATGTAGTGAAATAAAAAAATAGCACCTAGTCAGTAGAATTATACACAATAAGTCAAGGTACTATGTACTGTACAAGGTTATGTAATTAGTACCTGGACAATCAAGGTAGTAAAAGAGTACCTGCTCAGCTCAGGGGACTACAAATACAGTACTGTACAGTCGTCCTAAGTCGGACTGTGTTTGAAATGTCCACTAGATGTCAGCATTGCTTTTAATAGCTGGCACATTTCGCGTGATAACCTGAAGATAGGACAGTGATCTAAAAAAATAAATAAATAAATAATAAGAATAAAAATTACTGGATGGCTCATTGGCCACCAAAACTGAAGTCGTCATCCGCCATTTTGATGCTCCCAAAACAAGTATGCCAACCTGCGCAGCGTTAATTGCCAGTTTCATGGCAGTGAGGAAACATTCCTCAGGTAAATTATAAAGATTTACTTTGACACTGTTAAAGTTTGTTTGTAAAGTTTTTTTTTTTCTGATGATCTTAATTCACTTGAACAAAGTCCTGTTTACGGTTGTCGTTGTTCACCGTTCACTCTCCGCTTCACCTTTATAGGCCGACGGTTTTTCGCGAAAAAGCGACGTCAATATTTTTCCAAACTTCATCGGCGGATAAGCAAGAAAACACATTTTCTGTACAACTTTTTGATTTATTTCATAATACAGAACTCTGCAAATGGAATTTTTAAAATGCGAGGAAAAAAGTTTAAATTCGTCGCTGAGACAACAAATGTATCACGCGTTTAGCATAATTTTCCCATTTGCGAGTCCTGATTTCCAAAAATATGTCGAACTGATTGACTTAAAATGTAATGTTTTTATGACAAAAAAAATGCTTAGTTTTATTGCTATGTTATGATGATAGTGGGAAAATGTAACATGTCACGGAAATCGGGCCCTAGGTAATATGCAAGGTTTCTTGGTAATAACGGTGTTATAAGTCTTTCCTTTGCACTTTGCCTTTTTTTGGCTTATCCAGTCGAATTAAAAATCCTTCATGTTACTAGAACTGAAAAAATGTCAAGCTCACACGACCAGTTTTAATTCTACATGCCAAACTTTGAGGAAGAAGACCACCATAATCCAAGAGGTAAATACTGTCTTCCACACGTTTTGGGAGTACCAAGATGGCGGCCAACCGGGTTTAATCAATCGACATACCGCTCGATGTGTATTCGCTATCCGGTCTTTTTCTTTTGTTGTTGTTTTTGTTTTGTTTTAGGACAGTGACATGGACAGTCAAGGTAATAAAAGAGTTCCTGATCAGCTCAGGGACGACAAATACAGTACTGTACAGTCGTCCCAAATCGGACAGTTTTTTTGAAATGTCCACTAGATGTCACCGTTTTTTCCATTAGCAGGCACATTTTGAGTGAGAACCGGAAGTTAGGACAACATAAATAGGAAATCACCCAAAAAGACTTAAGAAGAAATCAAAATGTAGTTTTTTTTTTTTTTTAATATATTTAATAGTTTTGTAATGAAATGACAACCCTGGTTCTCACTGGCCTTTGTCGGCCTTGTGGAACAGAACCTGGAGCTGCTCCTTGGTGGTGGCTTCTTTCTGCTGCATGAGGTCGGCGTGACCTTTGGTGACCCCCCAGCCGTCCGGCGTGGACATGGAAGGACACAGGGGGCGCCCCGACGCCGGCTTCAGCTTCTCCCAGTAGTCTCGGCGGGCCCTGCAGCGATTGCAAGATTGCGTTCGACGAGACTCAAACCTGGAATAATACCTGCTCAGGCGAACGGCTACAAATTGGACCCGGTCAGACGAGGTACCACAAACAGTGCCGGGTCAGTCAACCAGTCAAGGTACTGTATCCAGTTTCCAAGGTCTCACCGAGTCAACCAATCTTGTGTATTGATACTGTATCGTAACTCGTGCAATAATGTTGGGATTGATACTGTATCGTAGCGAAATTGATTATTTCTCCAAATGACAAAATTGATATTTGATGTCGCGTATCGACCCGTATCAAATTGATATCTGTTTTTGAACCCTGTCCTTGTCGTTGCTGTATCTTGTAGATATGCAGCATTTGGAGTAGAGCAGATTGTGAAATCGGGACTGCGACAATATCCATATTTGATCTGGTGTATCGAACAGTATAACGGTGATATCAATATTTCAAGCCACCCTTTGTACCGTTTCGATAAGTTGTGTTTAAAAATATTCAATGTTGTGATATCAGACGGCAACAATAATATGTTTGATCTAGTGCAGCGAGCAGTATCGCTATGACAACAATATATTAATTTACTCTTTCTAATGACTGTATCAATTATTGAAGTCATTTTTGTTTCGCAGAGCAGCAACAATATCGATATTTGATGCCGATGTCGCAGCGATTTTTTTATTTTTTTTTTAACCTCACCACAAGTCATGACTGTATCTTTTAGGTACTAGAAATTTAGAATATTAATAAAATTGTGACATCAGACGGAGACGATATCGCGATACGATCCGGCGGCTCAACGAGTATCGCAACGATGTCGACATTTTACCCCGCCCTAGTTATTACTGTAGCGTTTAGATACCGCACAGTGGTTGTGACATCAAATATCACATCAATTTGGATATTTGGTGGCGGCGTCCCGTGACCCGGTACCTGGCTCTGCACCAGGGCTTGGTGTGCATCTCCAGGCCGCCGCCCCACAGGCCGTGCTTGTCGGAGCCCGCCGGCAGGAAGCCCCTCTCGGGCGCCAGCTCCTCGGCCAGGGCGCGCACGTGGTAGGGCTCAAAGCCGCAGCAGCCGCCGATGTAGCGGATGCCGGCGCCGTACGCGTCCCGGGCGTACTTCTGCATGTCCCAGCGAGTCAGGATCCTCGGCTCCAGACCTGCCGGGTGGTGGAAGGGGCATTTTCTTATGCTACTCCAAATACTGCAATATTTTTGTTATATTACCTCTTTTTTTCCTCACAAAAAATACTCAATTTTTAACCATAAAATTATCCACACCCTTTTCTAAAAATAAATCCAACTCTATTTTTTGCAATATTACTACAACATTCTAAAACATGCCAATTTTATTTGTGGAATTATAGGGATATTTTTTTTTCAGTAAAAATTCTACCTTCATTCTTGCAAAATGATCCCCCTAATAATTTGAATTTTATTGTTGTAACACATTATGAGACTTTTTTTCCCTGGAAAATATTGTCCTTGCATATTTATGATTTTTTTTTTTTTTTAATATCAACTAATTGAAAAATATCCTTTTATCACCAAAAATGTCAACATTATTGCTATATTATACATTTATTGGGAAAAAAGTTACACTTATTCTTATAGCACTTTTTCAACAATAAATTCCAATAGTTTTTTTTATTTATGCAATATTATGCATTTCTTCACCAAAAAAATCCGTCTCCATCCATCCATTTTCTTAGCTGCTTATCCTCATGAGGATCACGGGACTCTATTTCTATCCATCCATCCATTTTCTCCACCGCTTATCCTCACAAGGGTCACAGGGAGTGCTGGAGCCTCACTCTATTTTTATAATTATACTTATTTTTCTCCCTAAACAGTCCAATGTTATTCTTGTAATATTCTACATTTTCCCCCCGAAAAATTTGAACTTTAGTCTGGTAAAATGAAATCTTTGCTTCCCTAAAAAAAAGAAATCTAATTTTATTCTTATACTATATTATCTTTTTTTCCTAATTCCAGTAATAGTATGCCGTTTTATTCTGAAAAGACCAACTTTATTCTTGTCATAGTACAGTTATTTTTTCAAAATTAATACACATTTATTCACGCCCTGCGATAAAGCTTTTCCCCCAAATTCCTCCATTCTTCTTTTAATAGGAGGGCAAATATTTCTTTTTTTTGGGGGGGGGGGGAGGGAGGACTTGTGGAACCGGTACGTACCGAAGGGGAACTCGGGCAGGTCGATGAATCCCTGCTTGTTGCAGTCGGGCGTGTGGTAGGCGAGCGGCTGGCTCATGTAGTGCGCCTTCAGGCCCGCCTTCTCCACGCCCGCCTTCATCAGGGCGACCGTGCGCACGCACGTGGCCGGGTCAAAGTGGCAGTTCACGCCCACGATGTCCGCACCTGCGAGCGGGACCGGACAAAGTCGGGGGCGGAGGGCTTGAGCTGGGGGTACGCGTTCCGAACGCCCGCGGGCCTCGTTTTCGTACCGGCTCTGACGAGGCGGACGGCGCAGTCTCCCGGGCCGACGCCGTTCAGGTCGCCCTCGGGTCCGATGCACAGCGTGGCCGCCACCGGTTTGCCCGTGCCTTTCAGGACCTGCACCGCCCACTCGGCCTCCTCCACGTGCTCAAAGTACTGCGAAAATGTGCACATCCGTCATTGCATCCGTCCATTCTCCAAACCGCTTATCCTCACAAGGGTCGCGGTTGTGCTTGAGCCTATATAGCTTTACAGATGCCACTTTTAAATGTGTTGTGGTAAAATTCTCTGCCACTTGTGATTGGTAGGCGGCACGGTTCACAGTTCTGAGGACCCGGGTTCGATCCCGGCCCCGCCTGTGCGGAGTTTGCATGTTCCTCCCACGTCCCCAAAACATGCAATATTAATAGGATTAATTGGACACTCTAAATTGCCCATGGGTGTGATTGTGAGTGCGACTCTTGTCCGTCTCCATGTGCCCTGCGATTGGCCGGCGACCAGTTCAGGGTGTCCCCCGCCTCCTGCCCGTTGACAGCTGGGATAGGGTCCAGCGTTCCCTGTGACACTTGTGAGGATTAGCGGCAAAAGAAAATGGATGGATGTGATTGGTATCACACTGCCCGGTAAAGGTCATCACAGCCAAAAAGTAGTACCTCTAGTAGAAAAGTCGTAATAGTAGTAGTAAAAGTAGTACCTCCTGTTTTTTGTTTTTTTTTTTTTTGTGCAAAATTATGAATACGTATGATCGGGTGTACCTAATGTCGCGTCCCTTTGCAATACCTCCGCGATCAGGAAGTCGACGTCCTTGCGCACGAAGACGTCCAACTGCTTGGCGAAGACGGCCTTGACGTCCTCCCTGCTCTTGCAGCTGAGGTACGAGGGCGTCTGGGACACGCCGCCCGCCACCAGGGCGTCGCCCTCGTCCGCCACCTCCCTCGCCAGGTCGCACGCCGCCTCGTTGATCTGCTGCCCCTGCAGGCGGGGATGAAAACAGCGAGTCGTCCGACGCGAGCCCCACGGGTCGCAGACCTGAATCGGCAGAGCGAGCGCTCACGGTGAAGTTCTGGGTGTGTCCCCTGTTCTCCAGTTTGTCGTCGCTGGCGTAGAAGGTGAAAGTCTGCATGACGTTGGATCCCGCCCTGAGGAACTCCCTGTGCAGCTGCCGCACTGAAAACGCACGACGTAGCGGTGACGACATCCGATATCCTTGAAATCCGCCTTAAGGTCAACTGTAGGTACTAATAACACACTATCAGAACGACACGGACGCACTAGTAGACGACCGCGTCCACCGGGAACTAACGGCCAAAGGTCTTTCCGCAGAGGAGCGGCGTACCCGCTTCGGGGTGCTCGGCGGCGGCCTCGGGGGTCCACGGCCCCGCCTTGACGTATCCTCGCTTCTCCAGGGCGAAGACGAAACCGCCGTCGCCGATGACCACCTCGCCGGCGTCCAGCCGCTCCAGGATCCCCTGCGGGCGTAGAGGTTTGTCGCCGGGTCAGCAACGGGCACTAGTAAACTACTCGAAATTCATATTGCCGTAAAAAGAAAATGAAACGCACGTACAAAAGTACGGAGTCACTTATTGTAGAATATTGATTAGGATTATATGATTAGGTCAAGGTGTCTATTTGAGGAAATACAGTACATGCGGCAAATTTACTGGAGGAAATACAGTAAATACTACATTTCCGCCAACAAATATAGAAATAATAATAATTTTAATAATTTATAATATACATCCTGCATATACAGTAAATGCAGTAAATACCATATATATTTGAGCAAATACCTAATTTTTGTATATCCCCCCCAAAAAATATATATATAAAAAAATATATATATATATATATATATATATATATACACAAAAATTTTTTTAGAAGAAACAGGAAACAGTGTACTCCACCCCCCCAAAAAAAAAACCTGTATATCCCGAATGTCCTGTCGATACTAGACTTATCTGAAAAAAATGTACAACATATATTATATACAATATTTGAGGAAATATAGGGAATACAGCATATACCATATTTCTCCAAGTAAATTAATGAAATACAGTATTAGGTAATAATACATTTATAATCTGCATTGTGTGGCTGTGTTTTAGTATTTGTTCAATAAAGGAAAATAAATAAAATGCAGGACATCCAGTATATTATGTATTTCCTCAAATAAATACTGCGTATACTGAAACGCAATCAAAATGATGTATTATGAAAGGATAATAACGGAAGAAAAAAATTTCAGTTTTCAAACGTGGGGGGTGGAAGTAAAAAGCAAAGTACAGAGACTTGAACAACATACTCCAGTACAGTTACAAAGTATTTGTACTTTGTCACTTCCCACCGCGTCATAGAGCGCGGGTGTCAAACTCAAGGCCCGGGGGCCAGATCCGGCCCGCCGTGTGATTTTGTGCGGCCCGAAGAGTCAAATTATGAGTAGCGACGTCCATGATTTTTTTGTCAAAATCTGGTTGAAGTTTTTCATGGTTTTACAGTCATGACGGGCCTCTGAGGGAAACCAGATCTACAACGTGGCCCATGACTAAAATGACTTCAACACCCCTGTCATGGCGTGAGCGGCCAATACCGTAAACGCAAGAACTTCTTGCATGCACGTGGTTGTACCTTCTTTGTGCCCGCCGGTGCCATCGCTCGTCCGTCTGTCCGTCTTCTCCGGGTCAGGGAAGGGCCGTCTGCGGGCGGCCGTGGATCCTTTATAGCCTCCGAGACCCAGCGGAGGGGAGCGGCTGCAGTTTAACTTTTAGAACGGTCCGCCCGCTTTACACGCTCATCGTATTTCAACCCCCCCCCCCCGCCCCCACCACCGTCATACCGAGTCTCAAAACACTAAACTGGGGGGGGGGGGGGGGGGTCTCAAACTTTTTGAATATGTAGACCCCCGTGCAGGAGACAATTTTTGTGTATTTTTTTTCCCCAACCGCTGCTTCGGATTCTAAAACGCCGATCAGACGTAACTTCCGCGTGTTTCTTTTTTGGGAAACATTTCAGCCTTTTTTAATAGAAGAAAAAGAAAATAAAAATGAATCGGTTGAGTTTTGTCATATTTCACTGTTGCTAAGTGCAACGAGGAGGAGGAGCTTGGTTACAAAAGCATATTCAGAGCTTGCAACTTAGCAACTTGATGGCTAAAATTAGCAACGTCTCCCACCCCTCGAGCAGCTGTTTTGCCTATCCATCCATCCATCCATCCATCCATTTTCTTAGCCGCTTATCCTCACAAGGGTCGCAGGGAGTGCTGGAGCCTATCTCAGCTGTCAACGGGCAGAAGGCGTGGTACACCCTGAACTGGTCGCCGGCCAATCGCAGGGCACAAGGAGACAAACAGCCGCACTCACAAACACACCTATGGGCAATTTAGAGTCTCCAATTAGTGTTGCGTGTTTTTTGGGATGTGGGAGGAAAACCGGAGTGCCCACCCGGAGGAAACCCACCCAGACACGGGGAGAACATACAAACTACACACAGGTGGGGCCGGAATCAAACCCGGGACCTCGGAACTGTGAGGACAACGCTTTCCAGCCCCCTGTTTAGCTCAATTTAAAAGAAAAGAAAAAAAGGGCTCGAGATTTTAATTCCCGTCAAGAAACAGTAATACTTGTGTGTAGAAGATTATATTATATATATATATATGTATATATATATATATATATAGAATATAGATCTTTAAAATATGTATAATTAATCCTCCCACCACCATCAAAAATTTGATCTCTACTTCACAGATTTCACCTACAATCTGATGTAATTAATACTGCCAATTTTTTAATGTAATAATTTTATCCCTGTATTTTAAAAAAACAAGTTATTTGTAATTAATAATTTATCATTGATTTTCAACCACTTTTTCAAGCACTCTAATTTCATTGTACAGAATTTATTTATTTTATTTATTTTATTCTAGCTCATTTTGTGAGGACAAGGATTGAAAAATTGACAGATAAATGGATTATCGTTTAATTAATTAATCATTTTTTAATCAATTGTATTTACTTATTCCTTTTGAGCTGCTTGTCCTCTAATATTGCATATTACATAAATATATATTTCATTTAAATTCACTCACACGACTTAATCATTAACTTCTGTTTTTTTTCAAAAATATTTTAAAATGTCGGAAATTCTAGAAAAATAATACAAAAATGTAATGACTATAATAAAAGTAACACTAATAATGATTCTATATATTTCCCATAATAATAACATAAAATAATAACAGTAGGCTCCAGCAGTCCCGTGACCCTCGTGAGGATAAGCGGCTCAGAAAAAGGATGGATGGATGATTTTTTAAAAATGGAAACGTAACATGCAGTATATTTGCATTAATTTTAATGCATGTACAGTATTTTCCTAGATAGATAATAAGAGTACTTCATCTTTACAAAAGAATATTACTGTAGTATTACTGTGGCGTAAGTGTGTGACCTACATTGGTCGGAGGGGTGGGCGGGGCCAGTGAGAGTTAAAGTTACGTCGCCAGACGCCCGACGACCCCGCGGGGAGGGTCCAGAGTCCGCTTTGGAGGGCCAGTGAGGCGTTTAGAACTTCACCGTGGGCTCGCTTTTGCCGTCATGTCTGCTGGCATGTTGAAGCTGCTCAAGGGGCGCCTGCCCCCCAGGAGGCCTTTCGGCGCTCTTCAGCCTCGGCGGACGTTCGGCTGCACGGCGACGAGACCAAATGAGCAAAGGTGAGAGGAACTTCTACCGGCGCCAAAAACCTGCAGCGTATCGTAAAAGTACAAGCCCAATTTAAAGTTGCGCGCCTTTCAGCGTAGTACCACGTTGCGCAACAACGCGTTTACGGGACGATATACTCGAGTTAATTACTGTAACATTTATGCAAATCTTCGCGAGCCCGTCTATGGCGTTTCACATTACACGTGAGCGTTAAGATACCGGACGTCAGTAACATAGAATGCGACGGCTTGGATGAATATTTGGGGTTTAAATACATATACATTCTTTGCAGTTTAACGTGTGAGCTATACGTAGTAAATTTGAACAGAGCTTGAAGCAAGCATTCTTTGCCTCTTTTTTTGGAGAACCAAGCAAGAGCAAGAGAGTACAGGTACTTGGGATTATTTTAAAATCTGTGTTTTGATAACATATTTTTTTACATCTTATCTTGAAATTATTATTATTATTTTTTTTTTTTTTTGTCGTACATTGACTTGATTTGTTTCTGTAGGCGGGGATCGGATCGCCAAGGTTCCCGCCCGTCTCTATGGCCCCTCTCACAGGTGCTCTCCCCATGGGAAGGGGGACCCACATCACCCTTTCGAGCCCCAAGATCCCGGATACAAGCGCCTGAAAATGAGTTTCCTCCGCAGGGTGTCCGGGCTCTCCCTTAGAGATTGGGTGAGAAGCTCGGTCATCAGGGAGGGGCTCAGCGTCGAGCCGCTGCTCCTCCGTGTTGAGAGGAACCAGGTGAGGTGGCTGGGGCATCTGATCCGGACGCCTCCCTGGTGAGGGGTTCCGGTCATGTCCCACCGGAAAGAGACCCCAAGGACGACCCAGGACACGCTGGAGAGACTACGTCTCTCGGCTGGCTTGGGAACACCTCGGGATCCATCCGGGAGGGGCTCAGTGTCGAGCTCTGCGTGGAGAGGAACCAGGTGAGGTGGCTTGGGGCATCTGATCCGGATGCCTCCCGGACGCCTCCCTGGTGAGGTGTTCCGGGCACGTCCCACCGGAAAGAGACCCCGAGGACGACCCAGGACACGCTGGAGAGACGCAGTCTCTCGGCTGGCTTGGGAACACCTCGGGATCCATCCGGGAGGGGCTCAGTGTCGAGCTCTGCGTGGAGAGGAACCAGGTGAGGTGGCTTGGGGCATCTGATCCGGATGCCTCCCGGACGCCTCCCTGGTGAGGTGTTTCGGGCACGTCCCACCGGAAAGAGACCCCGAGGACGACCCAGGACACGCTGGAGAGACGCAGTCTCTCGGCTGGCTTGGGAACACCTTGGGATCCCTCCGGAAGAGTTTGAGGAGATGGCTGGGGAGAGGGAGATCTGGGTATCCTTGCTGAAGCTACTTCCCCCGCGATCCGACCCAGAAAAGCGGTAGATAATGGATGGACGGATGAGGCGTTCTTCTCCTCTCCGGTGTTTTGTGACCCGTTAAAGTCTTAGTTACTCAGTTAGCCTTTGTCTCAGATTCGAATGGGGAGCAGGTGTGTTGAATTCGGTTAAATCGTTCTCAACACGTCTTACGGCGGTCACCGGAAGTTCAAGGTGGCACCTAACGGCAAAGAACTCTCGGTGGACCTGCACCAAAAAACTGTTGCTCTCCGTGAAGAAGGCAACGGTAATGGTCAAGAGCATACGGAAGATTTACACCGTAACATAATTTGTAGTCTACAGGATTTGTTGGCTAGCCTTGATGTCCATCTTTAGCTTGTACTAACGGGTTCAAAAGTGGTACTGTACATGCATACTCAGACCGTGTGTACTGCGGAAAAGTGGTTGTGAATTACTCCATCAATGGATGGAAAACTCCTTAAGATCTTGTGGATAAGATGGACACGACATTTGTCTTCCCCCATCCCGTCAGTGACACGTCTTCCGTGTTGGGCAAGCGATGGAAGGACACCGCCGAAACGGTGGTCATCGGAGGGGGCTGCGTGGGCACGAGTCTGGCCTACCACCTGGCAAAAAGCGGCATGAAGGACGTGGTCCTGCTGGAGAAGACGGAACTGACCGCCGGATCCACGTGGCACGCGGTACGTCTTGCGCCGTTTTGCGTTGTTTAGAGGTGCTCGGGTGCAATTAAGTCAATTTTAGGACTTGAGACTTGCTTGGGCATAGTCCTGACTTGGAATCCATGACGCTCAACTCGACCTGGTCTTGGAAAAAACTTGACAAGTCTCGCCTGTTTACTTTGAAAATGTTCACTTTCAAGAGGACTTTTTTTTTAGTTTTTGACAGAAGAGTTACTTGGACATGCAGTATCTCATTTATTCGCACATCTGCTATTAATAAACAGTTCTGCCTGCCTGTGTCTTATTACTGTCCTTACATGCTTTAGGTCTCAGGCACAGCAACTCTAACCTATCTACAAAGTTAACTTTGCTTTGTGGTCTTCTTGGTCATAGGCTGGTCTCACCACCTATTACCATCCGGGCATCAACCTCAAGAAAGTCCACTATGACAGCATTAAACTGTACGAGCGTCTTGAAGCCGAGACCGGACAGGTGGGCGCCTCAGTTCTCGGTTTGTCTGTCCAAAGATGCTCGAATCCTGGCATCTGCAGATTGTGGATGATTTGAGAATCTCCAAAGACATAAATCCCGTCAAATTTGGTTTTCGTGTGCGCAGGCGGTGGGCTTTCACCAGCCGGGCAGCGTCCGCATTGCGTCAACGCCTGCTCGTGTGGACGAGATGAGGTACCAGATGACTCGGACCCACTGGCACGAGACGGAGCAGTACATGATCGGGCCAGAGAAGGTCCAGGAGCTGTTCCCGCTTCTCAACATGGACAAGGTAGAGTCCGAACACGAGTCAAGACAAGGCTCACTTGTAATGAATCCTGTTCATTCTTTGACCTGATGGTCCCTGTCCAAATTCTGTGGATTGATTATGTTTGATGCGTTTCTGACCCAGAAACTGAGCTTTGTTAACTGTTCCACATAGCATCCTAGATCTAACCTAAGACAGTCCTGCTAAGTCTAACACTGCTTACACTAGTCCCAACCTCCTTACCTCTAACGCTAACCAAACCTTAACCCTCATAAACCGAGCTTCCTAAACCTAACCCAGTCTAAATGTACCCTCCTAATCCTAAACTAATCATACACTAACCCTCATAACCTCACAGCGTTAATCGAACCTGAACCTTTTGTGGTCTGTGTCTTCTGGTTCAGGTCTTGGCTGGTCTGTATACTCCAGGAGACGGCCACATTGATCCTTACTCTCTGACCATGGCTCTGGCGGCAGGCGCTCGTATGTACGGCGCCCAGATCTACAACCCCGCCCCAGTCACGGGCCTCACGCCCACGGCGGAGGGCAAATGGGACGTGCGGACGCCTCACGGGACCATCAGGGCGAACCGGATTGTCAATGCCACAGGTTTGAATCCCATCGTTCTCAATTATGAACGGGGAAACGATAGATTCCAGAACCTAACGCAGTACGTAAATCGCACAGATCTCCCAATAGAAGCAAATCGTCCTTGCTTCACGCTGTTTCACATTTGTCATTCCCAGTTGAAGTTCACTCTAAAACCAACACACAAGCAAAAGACGATTACACTATCCCGATTCACCCCAACAATTTAAAGTCTTCTAATGAAAGTCTGCTACCTTGATCCAAACATGTAATGGGAAAAACCCTAGCTAGGCTATCAGAAACTTGCTGAGATGTTAAGCTAACTATAAACCTTCATGTGCAAAGGTTATAGTCCATTTTAGAGTCATCTTGAAATTCCACCCGAAAGACCGATATCCTAAAGTTTTTGTGAGTAGCGCACCTGTCGATGTTCCCTGGTAAAGCTTTACTTGTTACGTTTGAGGGGATTCTGAGGGTTGACACGTTTTCAGCCAGGATTCAATAAAAACCGTTATCTCACCCTTGGACCTTTGCACAAACGGACCACTGTTTGTACAGGTCAGGGAAAACTTGATTGAACTGGGTCTGTGCAGTTCTTGGAAAGGAGCTAGTTGGTATGTTTGTTTTTCAACAGACATTTTCTGTCACCTACTTGCTTGCTACAGAGAAACATCGTGCAATAATTGACATCACTATGAACGATCTGTAGCCGTACTAGTCCAGCTAGAGAATAAGCATGGCTGGCTTTAGCTAGGATAGGTTTGTAGCGTCACTGTGTCATTTAGGACTACAAATCTTATATGATAAGCATACAGGATCAACTAAGATGACGTTTTGCTGGCATCAATTGGAGTTAGTCAGCCCCTTGCTAACTACTTGGGTAAAAATTAAATTGAAAAAACAATCATAGCTATCATTAGCTGGACTGAGCTAATTAAAAACAGGCTTGGATATACTACCTCCTGAAACTTAGACAGAATTGGGCGGACAGAACCACGAGCAATAAGTCTTGTCTCTAGAAATTAGCTGACATGAGAGCGATAGGACCAAAACATTTTTAAAAAACTGCCAAGTACCCATCAAATTTTAGATAATATTAGCTTGAGGAGGCCATTAGAAAAAGTCTTGTGTAAAACAGTTGGCAATCAGTATCTTGGATTAATTAGCATGACTGGGCTACTAAAAGGAGTATTTGCTAAAAATAGCAGCAGAAATGTACCTACTGTAGCTAGCATTAGCTCAACCGCACCAGGAGACAAAGTCTTGGGTTATGTCGCTACCAAAACATAGCTCACTTTAGCCTGAGTACGCCATTAGACAAAGTCTTGAGCACTTACAGAAACATAGCTAATATCAAAATCAGAATCAGCTTTAATGGCCAAGTGTGTAAAAACACACAAGGAATTTTTCTCCGGCAGTCGGTACTGCCCTGGTACGGCATTCAGAACGTAGAACAAGGAACAACATAGCAACATGAAACAAAGAACAAGAGACATTTATGTTTAATATTACCCTAAGCATGCCATTGGACATAGTCTTTCATATGCTACCTAAAAAAAAAAAAAAAATCACAAAGCCTGAGCAGTCCGTTAGACAAGTTTTGGGTAAAGTCGGTACCAGAACATAGCTAGCTTGAGCCAAAGTTGCTTATAGGAAGTCAGTTTGCAACCGCCCCATTGCAAAGTTAGCCGTCCTAATAAATAAGCACCCATAGTTTCCCCCGTTACGCGATCCAATAAGATCAGTTTCAACTGTGCAGTAACCGCTGGCTATGATAAATATAACTCCATCCGGTCTGGAATTTGCAGCCGGTTTGTTGACATGTGCAAGTTTTATTTTGGCGATCTTTTATCAGTCTAGTGTACATTTACTACACTAATCCAGCGTGCAGGTGGCGTGTACACACGGACTTTGTACTTTACCTATATTTTTTAATTAGACAACACAACAGAGACTTGTTACGTCAAGGTACTTTGTACGCATTTAGCAAGTCTGTGGATCAGTGTAATTTATCACAAGCGTACATTTTAGAGTAAACAGCAGTGGTGGCAAAAGTAGTCATATTCTGTACTAAAAGAGATGTAGAAATATGCGTGTAAAAAATAATGTCTGGTGAAAGTAGATTGATTGATTGAACTCCGGTTTTTGTTGTCTGGTAGCTTCCAATCGTGTTTGTCGTTTCAGGTTTCTGGGCCCGTGAGGTGGGAAAGTTGATCGGCCTCGAACATCCGACTATCCCGGTGCACCATCAGTACGTGGTGACGGCGACCGTGCCAGAGGTCAAGGCCCTGAAGAAGGAGCTGGCCGTCATCCGAGACCTTGAGGGGTCTTACTACCTGCGCCAAGAGAGGGATGGTCTCCTGTTTGGGCCCTATGAAAAGATGGACAAGATGGTCCTGCAAGACTCTTGGGTTACGGACGGCGTACCCCCTGGTTTGTCTTTGATCGTGATAAATCTTTGTTGATCCGTTTTCCTGACTTTATCTGGCCGTGGTCACACTCTGAGCAGGGAAGTCTGAACTTTCCTATTACCGGAAGAGAGTTGTAAAATTCAGGGAATTTTTCTTCAAGTTGGATACTTTCCATAGTAATCGGTGGGAATTTATGGGAATAAGCGTCAATAAACCAGATATATTGTAATCGTAAGGTAGGATCTTAGAGAATTCACAGATAGGTTACATTTTACACAGAGGATACTGATCCATTCCCAGGCTTGCTGTGATACCTACGGTAGTCGTTCTAGCGTATCCAAGGTCTTCCCTGACTTTCCTCTCCATTCGTTGAGTCTTTCCCTAGATGCCCAAGCTCCTCCCCTTAGTTCAGGGCTTCTTTTACATTAACAGGTGAGGGTGGGGTGGTTGTCATTAAACCTTCTGCAGTTTCTCACCCCCAATCTAACTGTTCTAGGTTTTGGCAAGGAATTGTTCGAGTCAGACCTGGACCGGATTATGGAGCATGTGGAAATGGCCATGGAGATGGTCCCTGTGCTAAAGAAAGCCGACATCATCAACATTGTGTCCGGTCCGATCACCTACACCCCCGACCTGCTGCCCATGGTCGGACCACATCAAGGCGTTCGCAACTATTGGACGGCCATCGGATTCGGGTATGGCCGTGAGAGTCGGGATTTCAGGAACAACGTCGATGCCCGTTGTGATTGTCTCGTTTTTTTAGGTACGGAGTAATCCACGCTGGCGGAATTGGAAAATTCCTCAGTGACTGGATTAGAACCGGCGAGCCTCCGTACGATCTTATTGAGTGCGACCCCAACCGCTATGGGACCTGGGTCGACGTGCCCTTCCTGTGCGCGAAGGCCAGAGAATCCTATGGCTTCAATAATGTGGGTAAGAACAGTAGAGGGAAAAATTGAGCGTTGATGCCCAAGGACGTGGGTGCGGGTTTTAGTATCCTTTGGATCAGTTTTCCTGAATTTTGAATGGTACATGTACCTCTGTTGAAGTGACAGAGGATCCAGGATAAACCAGTTCAGAATGTTTGTAAACGGTTGGCTCCAGGATTCCACCAATGACCTGGAGAATTTCAGCCAGCTATTGTAATAATAATACTAATAATAATAATGCACCCTGTTTGGGTAGTATTTTTCAAGGCTGTCAAAGATGCTTTAAAATTGAATGAAATCTGTTTTGGTGCAGACCAGAGAACCGATTGATACAGGCCTAAACCTTTCTCCCCAGTCGGCTACCCCAAGGAGGAGCGCTTTGCCGGCCGACCAACCTCCCGGAAGAGCGGCGTTTACGATCTTCTCAAGGACAAAGCATCCATGGGCTTCCATGCCGGATGGGAACAACCTCACTGGTTTTACAAACCCGGAGACGACACTGGATACAAGTAAGGCAACAGGTGTTCCGGAGTCTGGGGTAAAGTAAGCGCTTAGTTCCTCGGCTCTCTGGTTTCAGACCCAGTTTCAGGCGCACAAACTGGTTCGGACCCGTCGGCAGAGAGTTCAAGCTGGTGATGGAGAACGTCGGCGTCATAGACCTGACCCCTTTTGGCAAATTCATTGTGAAAGGAAAGGACTCTGTCAAGTTGCTGGACCGCCTGTTTGCTAACACCATGCCTAAGGTGAGAGCCCTCGTGCAACAGTGTGAAGTACCGGGCCACGAAGGTAACGTCAAACGTCCTGGACTGTCGCACGCTTCTGGTTTCAGGTGGGCCACACCAACATTAGCCACATGTTGACACCCACCGGGAGAGTCTATGCTGAGGTTACCATCACCCAGTTGGCACCGGGAGAGTTTTTGCTCATCACCGGCTCGGGATCTGAGCTGCATGACCTCAGGTGAAGTACACAGAACCGTGCCAGGTTAAGAGACGTGGAATTGTGACTTCTGCGTTCCTGTTACTTTAACTAGATGCAATTGAAAAAGATGTACAACACAAACTTCAGAGGCGATTTGAATGTTTCAGCGAAGCCACGTGAAACGCTGAAATCCAAAACTCTCCTGCCACGGTTGAAACCCAAAGCTGACCAGCAGCTGCTCGGACAACTCTGCATTTGGCTGCAAGGACCAGGCCGTAAATTAAAACCTCCGTTTGGAATTTCTCAATTTAGATGAGTTTCATGTAGCATCCTCTAGTGGCAGTTTGGCCAAACCCATAAATACCGAGCGATTCATAGCAGGATGGTGATGATTATATTTAGCTATTATGTTATAACAATATAAAGCCCTGTATGTGCATATTACTGCAAATTCCCACGCTGAAAACTAACCTCCAATCAAAGAAATCCGTCTGATAGGTAGAAAGTTGTTTGAAGAGAATTACCAAAATGAACCTTAGCCCCAACCTTGACGCCCAGTCTGTGTACCGTAATTCCCGGCCTACGGAGCGCACCTGGTAGCCTCGCCGAGTACATTTGTAAAGGAAATACCATTTGGTACATACATACACCTGTGTAAAAGCCGCAAGTGCGCACATTGAAACCCACATTGAAACACGAGATATTTACAAATACGGTACACCGAAAGAGTTTAATGCTAACGCTAGTGCTAAGGATAGCGCCGCGCTAAAGCTAGCGCTGAGGCTAATACTAACGCTAGCACTAACGCTAACAGGGCCGGTTAAAATAAAACTTACCGGGAAATATTCTTGAGACATGCCAGTTACACAGCAGCAACACGCTAGCACAGCGCTAACGATAGCACAGCGCTAAGAGGGCCGGTAAAAGTCCCTTCCTTGGCACATATATTCCACTGGTCTCATTCTTACCTTTTCCGCTCGAGATATTTACAAAGACGGTACACAGAAAGAGTTTAATGCTAACGCTAGCGTCTCATTCTTACCTTAGCCGCTTTAGTTCCCCCTTGCGGCCGTTACAAAAAACGCACAAATTAAGCGCATCGCCACATAAACCGCGGGATTGAAAGTGTGTGAAAAAAGTCGCGGCTTGTAGGCCGGAAATTACGGTCGAGGTGAGATCATTGTGAAAATCTTTTGGGGTTTTTTTTTGGGGAGCAGGTGGATCGAGACAGAAGCGTCCGTCGGCAACTACGACGTTGATGTCGCCAACGTGACGGAAGAAATGGGCGTGCTGGGGGTCGCCGGGCCCAACTCTCGCAAAGTCCTCCAGAAGCTCACCCAAGAGGACATGAGCCAGTCGGGGTTTAAGTTCCTCCAGTGCAAATCCATCCGGCTGGCCGGCGTCACGCTCCGAGCCATCCGGATCTCTTACACCGGTACGCAAACCTCGTTATCAACCTCGTCTTAGGTTTTTGTGTCTTTTCATGTTGCTTTTTTTTCCCCCCGTTATGTTGTCTGTTGTTTTGGACTGTTTTCACACTCTTTATGGTTGGGTTGCTCTCCTTGTCGTTGTTTTGTTTTATCGTCTGTTCCGTTTCTGTTTACGTTATTTTGTGGTCTCGTTTTGTTTTAATCGTTGTTTCGGTGGTATTTTCCATGGCTGCCATTGTTTTCATATTGTGTTGATATGAATTTATATGTTTCACCGATGGCGTAGTGGTACACACACCTGGCTTTGGTGCGGGCAGTGTGGGTTCAATTCCCGCTCAGTGACGGTCAACCTTTCGCGTGAAGTTAGCTAAGACAGTCTTCCACAACCCTTGTGAGGATGGATGGATGCATCATATTGTGTTTGTGATGTTTTAGTTGTCCATCCATCCATTCATTTTCTTAGCTGCTTATCCTCATGAAGGTAGCGGGGAGTGCTGGAGCCTATCCCAGCTGTCAACGGGCAGGAGGCGGGGCACACCCTGAACTGGTCGCCGGCCAATCGCAGGGCACATCGAGACAAGCAGCCGCACTCACAATCACACCTACGGGCAATTTAGAGTGTCCAATTAATGTTGCACGTTTTTGGGATGTGGGAGGAAACCGGAGTGCCCACCCGTAGAAAAGCCACGCAGGCACGGGGAGAACGTGCAAACTCCACAAAGACAGGTCCGGGATTGAAGCCGGGACCTCAGAACCGTGAGGCCAACGGTTTCCGGCTGCTCCAACCGTGCCGCCACGTTTGAGTTGTGTTTTACGTTCAGTTTTACGTTGTCTTTGTTGTGTTTTGACGTTGTTTTGCGCTGTCCTCGTCCTCTCAGGCGAACTGGGCTGGGAGCTTTACATCAACCAGAAGGACACGGCGGCGGTGTACCGGGCCATAATGAAAGCGGGAAAGGACGAAGGCATCGGTGACTTCGGCACCTACGCCATGGCCTCCCTCCGTTTGGAGAAGGGCTTCAGAGGATGGGGAGCGGAGGTAGTGACAGTCTCGCGTTCGTCGTTTGAAAAGAATTCGAGGCTTTTGGGTGACTCTCTTGTTGGTCCTTTCCAGATGAACTGCGACACAAACCCTCTGGAGGCGGGTTTGGATTACTTCATCAAACTGAACAAGGTAGCATAGCTTAAACGATGGCTTAAAATTCCGCGATACGGCGGAGGTCTACTCTCAACGGCGCGTCTTTCCCTTGAGCAGCCCGCCGACTTCATCGGCAAGGCGGCGCTCCGGGAGATAAAAGCCGAGGGACTGAAGAGGAAGTTGTCCTACCTCGCGGTGGAGACGCGGGACATCGACCCCGAGGGCAACGAGACGGTGTGGCACGAGGGCAAGGTCAGCCACCGACGCTCTCGTTTTTTCGAATTTTGAAAGCTTGAAACCTTTCATCGGAATGAACCAGATATGTACTCACTTGAAGAATGGCTCTGATTTGGGATATTACAGTAGATATAAAAAGTCTACACACCCCTGTTCCAATGTTATCATTTTGAGATACCAAAAAAAAAAAAAAAAAACAAGATACATTTAACATATTGTATGGTATGCAAGGTATGTTTGAGGTAAATGTATATCTCATCACCAATAAGCACACCATACCTGCAGCATCATGCTTTCGCCTTGTCCTACTTCAGTTGGACCTGAGGCCTTACACCAGGTGGAAGGAAATAGCTACTGTTCCTGAACAGTGGGAGCAGAAAACCTTCAGGCTGAAGTTAGAAAGCAAAAAAACCCTACAAGAAAATCTGAACTTTATTTGAGGTGAATGGAATTCCAGCAGGGGTGTGTAGACTTTTTATACCCACTGAATTATATACCATAATTCCCAGCCTACAAACCGCGACATTTTTCACACGCTTTCAACCCTGTGGTTTATGCGGCGATGCGCCATTAGTGTTAGCGCCACACTAGCGTTAGTGCTGCGCTAGCGTAAGTGCCTCGCTAATGTTAGCGCCACACTACCGTTTGCGCCGCGCTAGCGTGAAACTCTATGTGTGTACCGAGGCTTATAACCAGGTGCGCTCTGTTGGCGGGGAATTACAGTAGTCGGGGAAAATATATTTGAGCATAATCCTGGAACAAAAAAAAAAAAAAAAAAGATTTCATGCAAGTAAAAAGTTGCTGATATGTGCATTTTGGCTGGACGTTTGATTATGTCTCTCGCTCACGCACTTTTCCAAGGAATATATAGATAAGATTAGCATCAATTCCGTTGCAAAGTTTGCTTTTTGGAACAAAACAAACCAAAACAGCGCCGCCATCTTGCTCACCCGCCTCCCGCCAATCAGGTGGTGGGCAACACAACGTCGGGGGCCTACAGCTACAGCGCCCAGCACAGCCTGGCGTTCGCCTACCTGCCCGTGGCGCTGTCCTCGCTGGGCCAGAAGGTGGAGGTGGAGCTGCTGGGGACCAAGTACCCCGCCGTAGTCATCCAGGAACCCTTGGCGCTCACCGAGCCCACGCGGACCCGCCTGCAGAACAAAGCCAAGAGCAAAGCGTGAGGACGTCGCGAGACTCGGACACGCGTACTTTTTTTGACATATTTGAACCACAATATCGTCAATCATTTTATAATTCCGTGGTGTACATTTTGTTACAGAAATTAGACCTTTATCATACCAGCAGGTCACAGAAGTAAACATTTGGACAGCTTTTATGATTTTTTTTTTTTTTTTTTTGGACTAATGTGCAATAAATAATAGACTGTACATGAAATACCTTTATGAAATATGTAGAAATGAGAATCTTCTGGGAATCGGTATAAATGACTATTTTAGAAAATATTATAAAGAAATTATTAGAAGAGCTTTAGTCTCATTTTCACAAATTTAGTAGCATAATAAAAATTCTACAATACAATATACCAATGTAGTGGTTGTATTGGGTCCAATATAATATGAAACGCTTTTAATGTTCTTATTTTATTGATATTATCAAAACTAAAAAGAGAATATAATTGCTAATAGTTATAGCACAGAATTTTGAGTCATTTTTTTCCTGGACAAAATTAGGAATCAAAATAGTAAAAAGCTCCACGAAGGTGACTGACTCAAACTACATTATATTAAATTTTAAAAAAAAATGTCTGAGGCAGTCACATGACCTAAACTAAAATGGTGGACAAATATAAGTCCACCAAATGAAATACAATCGTGTCTAATTATCGACAAAAACACTGATTTCCGTTGGCACAAATTTAGTAATACAAACAGTAAAAAAAAAAAAAAAAAAATCAGATATATTTTTTTTAGTCCAACATAATACATACACAAATATCGGAGCAGATATTCAGCAGGCGCAATATAAAAGTTAAATCATAAAGTTTGCATCACCCTAACAGTGACAACCCATCCGGAAAACCGTCTGCATTGTCATTCACGTTCGTTACAATCTCTCAATATCTGTAAGGTAATTGGAATTAGTCAAAGCGACAGGTTGCTATATCTGTATTTCAATTTTCAAATTTCAGATGAATTACTGCTCTCTGCAATGTTATTTCACCTTGGGGGAAATGACGTCACTTTGCTACTCACGTTTACGGGTTTATTCATTTGATCCCACAATAATTATTTTACAGATATGAAATGCTCATTGTGGCAAGGAATAATGTTGTCGTTATTTGAAATGCCATGTTGTTGTTTTTTTAACTTTTTGAACACTTTTAACGTAATCTCGGCAAGACGTGGATCTTCCGCTTCCTGTTTAGTCAGGTGACTTGGACACGTTCCCTCAAGTCACCTGATTGGCTGCTGACTCGGCGGTCGAGCTTTCAAGAGTAGCGGCGGAAGTGGACGACGAACGTTAACGTGAACGTTTCCCCTTTTTAACAACAAAATGCGTTAATTTGGAATTATTCCTTTCCGCCATGTTCGTGCTGTACTTCCCTCTTCAAACTACGAAGCGGCCTCCCTGTTCCATTTCCTGACACCCACCACGATGTCCGCCTGGCTCCGCGTTTTCGCCTCGCTGTTGACGCTCGGCGCCCCCGCGGCGGCGTCGGGCTCCAAGCGGCCGCACATCGTGTTCATCCTGGCGGACGACTTGGGCTGGCACGACGTAGGCTACCACGGTTCGGAGATCAAGACGCCCAACTTGGACAAGCTGTCGGCCGCGGGCGTCCGCTTGGAGAATTACTACGTCCAGCCGCTGTGCACCCCTTCCAGGAGCCAGCTCATGACCGGACGCTACCAGGTGAGAGACCCGGACGAGCCCCAGCTGCACCCGGGCCGTCGTCGCGACAAAGTCCCCGGAGACCAGTGAGTTTTTGGAGGCCAAAAAATCAGAAAGAAAGTCGTAATAGAAGTAGTAGTGATAATCGTAATGTACTTGTACTCATTTAGTGCAGTTTCTAGCAAAAGTTATAATTTTATTTCTCGTAGTACTTTTTTTTAGTACTCGTACTATCTAGTGCTGTTTCTTATAAATAATGGGTCTAATACGATGTTATTACTGTTTCGAAACTTTTACTGGTACTAATTTTACGACTACTATTTATAGTGTTATGCCAAAAACTGTTCTTGTACATTTTTTGTATTTTTGCCAGTAATGTACAGTACTGTATTATCTTAATATTGTACTATACTTAGTCCTCGGAGTGTTTGAATCAATATTTTCAGAAATATTACTCATACTATGTCGTAATAATATGTAATAAAAAGAATGTAGTGGCGGCACGGTGGATCAGCTGGTAAAGCGTTGGCCTCACAGTTCTGAGGACTCGGGTTCAATCCCGGCCCCGCCTGTATGGAGTTTGCCTGTTCTCCCCATGCCTGCGTGGGTTTTCTCCGAGTGGGCACTCAGGTTTCCTCCCACATCCCAAAAACACGCAACATTTATTGGACACTAAAAATTAGCCCGAGGTGTGATTCTGTGTACGGCTGTTTGTCTCGATGTGCCCTGCAATTGGACGGCGACCAGTTCGGGGTGAGATAGGCTCCAGCACTCCTACGACCCTCGTGAGGATAAGGGGAAAAGAAAATGGATGGATGATAATATGGTAACTGTAGAGCGTTGGCCTCAGAGTTCTGAGGACAGATTTTTACCCAGTCCCGAGCCGATACTACGTCCAAATGGTTTCATTTCACGATTATCACGATTCTGTGTTTCGCGTTTGCCACCGGCAGATCCACACGGGCATGCAGCACCAGATCATCTGGCCGTGTCAGCCGTCCTGCGTGCCGCCGGACGAGACGCTGCTCCCTCAGTTGCTGTCGGACGCGGGCTACGCCACGCACATGGTGGGCAAGTGGCACCTGGGCATGTACAAGAAGGACTGCCTGCCCACGCGCCGCGGCTTTCACTCCTACTTTGGTTTGTACGCCCTCGCGAGTTCCCCCCCACGTCACCACGCTAGGGTGACTACTTGTTAGCTCCACCATAACAGCACATATTTTAATAAAAACATGTACCATAATTTCCGGCCTGAAAGCCGCGACCTTTTTCACGCGCTTTTTATGCGGTGATGCGGCTAATTTGTGCATTTTTTCTAACGGCCGCGAGGGGGGCACTCGAGTGGAAGAGGTAAGAGTGAGACCAGTGGAATATATGTGCCGAGGAAGTGACTTTTACCGGTCCAGCCCTGTTAGCGCTGTGCTAACATGTTCCTGCCACGTCTCAGTGATTTTTACTGGTATTTTTTTTTAACTGGCCGTGTGAGCGCGGCGCTAGCGTTAGCGCTACCGTTAGTGTGAGTGCGCATACCGGTAAAAACTTTCTGTGTAACGTCTTTATTTGTAAATATCTCGTGTTTCAATGTGGGCACGTATGCATGTACCAAATGGTATTTCCTTTACTGGGTGAGGCTTTTAACCAGGTGCGCTCTGTAGGCCGGGAATTACGGTAGTTTAATTCCACTTGCGTTTGAAACGCAGTACAATGGTACCTCAACTTACAAGTTCACCGAGTTTTGAGCCGTAGCTCTAGATTTTATTTTTTGTGTCATTAGTTTGCTTGAAAACTAAATATAAAACAAGCTCGATTGTATATTTACTTTATCTTATTAAACGAGCAATTTTAATCACAAAACTAGCATCGATGCTGTGTTGTTACAACCCTTAAAGTTACAATTGTTTGAACACAAAATGCGCAGCAACGCATGCAGACGAGAATTCAACGATGCGGTGAGACAATTTAACGACGTTGGGAGGCATTCATTTTTTATCGGCGAAAAATGATCGCATCTTGCTGAGCGGTTGCTATCGTATTCTTCATGTATGTACGTATACATATGTTATACTGCCCCCCGGTGGCCAAAGCACACACAGAAGAATCCGCGCAGCCGATTAAAGCAAGAAATAGTTTTGCTCAAACAAAACGAATATCGAGCACAGACGTTTGACGTAGACCACTCGCGTGCGCTCCAGGCTATCTCACGGGAAGCGAGGACTACTACACCCACTTCTGCTGCCACCCCATCGCCGGTCTCAACGTCAGCCGCTGCGCTCTGGACCTGCGGGAGGAGGAAGCGCCCGCCGCGGGGTACAAAGGCGACTATTCCACCGAGCTGTTCAGCCAGAGGGCCGTCCGGATCATCGCCACGCACGACCCAAAAAAGGTGACGCAAGCGCTCATTTGAAGATTGTTTGGAGAGCACTTTAAAAAAAAAAAATTCCATATTTCCATCCATTCATTATCCAAGCTGCTTATCCTCACAAGGGTGACGGGAAAGCGGGAATCGATCCCACGCCCGCACCAAAGGCAGGCGTGTGTACCACTGCACCATCAGTGACCCCCGTATTTATTTTTCAGAAAAATATAAATATATACTGTATTCTTAAAATAACCAATCAAGTGACAGTAAAAAGTCCTGCAGCGCCCCCTATGTGTCTGCGACTGAACTACAATAAATAAATAAATAATAGCCATAATAATAATAATAATAATAAAAACAATAGAAAAATAAAATAAAATAGACAATAAACAGAAAGAAGAACTAAAAATAACAGAAAATGTGCTTGTGAAAAAAAAGCATTTTGTCTCGATATATTTAGACAATATTGATTGGAATAAGTGCAACTTTATTTTTTAAAACATGAAATTTTAAATCAAAAAATAGGATTAAATCTTGCAAAAGTACACATTTTTCCTTGAAAAAACATCACATTATCCTTCTAATGTTAAGGCTTTTTTTTTTAGACAGAAAATTTCTTTATTCTTGTGATATTATCCTTTTTTTTTTTTTCCTCTTTAAAAATGCAATGTTATTTTTAAAAATATTTTTATGACATTTTCTTTGAACTACACAAAGTTGATCATAAATGCGCTCGCGTTTCAGCCTCTCTTCCTGTACGTGGCGCTGCAAGCCGTCCACGCGCCGCTGCAAGTGCCCGAACGCTACGTGGCGCCGTACGCCTTCATCCGGGACCCGGACCGCCGCCTGTACGCCGGCATGGTGGCCGCCATGGACGAGGCGGTGGGCAACATCAGCTCGGCGTTGCGCCAGGCCGGGCTGTGGGGTGACGGCGTCCTGGTCTTCTCCACAGGTACGTGCGGGCGGGCACGCCAACGCATCTCGTTGGATTAAAAATAAAATAGAATAAAATTAATTTGCTTGAAAAAGTGGTCGTCAATCAATGATAAATTATTAATTACAAATAACTTTTTTTTTAAAATACAGAGATAGAATTAAACAATTTCGTAAAAAATTGGGCAATAGTAATTCCATCGGATTATAGGTGAAATCTGTGAAGTAGCGATCAAATTTTTAGTGGTGGTGGGAGGATTAATTATATGTTTTTTTTAACATTCTATAATTTTAATGGATATAATATAATCTTCACACGAGTATTACTGATGGCAATTGTAATCTTTTTTTTTTTTTTTTAATTAGGCAAAACAGGGGGCGGCACGGTGGTTCAGCTGGTAAAGTGTTAGCCTCACAGTTCTGAGGACCCGGGTCCGATCCCATACCTGCCTGTGTAGAGTTTGCATGTTCTTCCCGTGCCGGCGTGGGTTTCCTCCGGGTACTCCGGTTTCCTCCCGCGTCCCCCAAAAACGTGCAACATTAATTGCACGCTAAATTGCCCCAAGGTGTGATTGTGAGTGCGGCTGATTGTCTCGATGTGCCCTGCGATTTGGCTGGCGACCAGTTCAGCGTGTTACCCCGCCTCCTGCCCGTCGACAGCTGGCATAGGCACCAGTGCTCCCTGCGACCCTTGTGAGGATAAGAAAATGGGTGGATAAAATAAAATATCAAATATTTTTGCAGTACTCCGTTTTTCCAACAGGGTGCAGCAAAGATTGCCGAATGGGCCCCAAAAGTCATAAAGGAGCATTTTTTTTTTTTACACCCAGTTGTTCCAAAAACCCTTTCCAACACGAGGCGGTTTTCTAAAATGTCCACCTTGAGGCTTGACGGTGTTTATCGGCAGTAAAGTCAACACCACGGAACCACCCGGACTTCTTCACGCTTATTTTCAGCACGTCGGCCTTTTAAAAGCGTCGTTAGGAAAGAATGCGGCGCCTGCGGTGGGCTCAGGTTGGTGGGACGCTTCCTTGTGAGCATCAGAGGCGCGAAGGCCTCGGCTTTTTCTTTGGCTTTTCAGCCGTTACCATGAGGAATTTGCTCAAAGACGCTGCAGTATGTCGCCGTACTGTATGCCAGCCTTAAACAATTTCTATTTTTGAAATGGAAAGACCGGTTCCTTGAAAATATGACTTTGACATAATAACATCAAAATATGACTAGACTTTTATTATCTAAAGATAATTTTTGATGAAATAGCCAATCTTTTTCTTGGACAAATATGACTTAGGTCTTACATTTTAATGTATTGCAAAAATATAGGATTGTTTTATTGGAAGTATTGTTGATATAATGCCTTTTTCTTTCAATAATTGTCTTTATCCTCATCATATAAAGAGAACACCCCCCCCCCCACTCCCAAATAAAAATATCCGACTCTGTTTTTGGATACAGTACAACCTCTGTTCTCGACCACAATCTGTTCCAGAAGGCGGTCCGAGAAGCGATCTGTTCGAAAACCAAATCAATATTTCCCATTGCGATTAATGGAAAAAGAAATAATGCGTTCCAAGCCTATAAAATGAGGCTTTTTAAAGCATTTTTTTAGCTTTTCCTGATTTAAAAAAAAAAAACCCCACATAGTAGAAATACATATATAGTTTAAATACTTTATATAATAAAATGATTTAACAATGATATATAGTCCTCAATAGGAAGAAAAAACAGTCAGTAAATGGAGCTACCGGGACACGTCTGCGTACAGAGGCTGCGTTATACGCAATAACAATGCGCGTCATGGATCAGCCGGTCAGGCCGCGCACTTATTTTATTTCCGGGTTTTGTCGGGGGCGTTCGAGTACCGATTTTCGTTGGTAAACAGAAGCAAAAAAAAAAAGTCTCAAAACTTTCGTTCGAAAACCGAGCGGAGATGTTCGAGAACCGATGTACTGTATTATGAATTAGAACAGAGACTCCTCTACGCAACACAAACCTGGTTGCAGCCCCAAAAAGCCAAAGAAAAAGCAAAAAGCCCGAAAAATTCTCCGTATCACTTTTGTTTTTGTTTTTTTTGTTTGTCTTCTTTGACAGATAACGGCGGTCAGACGCTGTTCGGCGGCAGCAACTGGCCGCTGCGAGGCAGGAAGTGGTCGCTGTGGGAGGGAGGAGTCCGCGGCGTGGGGTTCGTGTCCGGGCCGCTGGTGGAGCGGCCGGGCTGCGCCAGCCGGGAGTTGATCCACGTCTCGGATTGGCTGCCCACGCTGGTGGGACTTGCCGGCGGCAGCCTCAACGGCACCAAACCCTTGGACGGATTCGACGTGTGGAACACCATCAGGTGACGCGTGCTCGACGGTGTTTTGATTAAAAATGGTCGATACCGCTATTAGTATTCAGTCTCGAGTACTCATCCATACCGATACCAAAAGTACTTTTGAAACATGACAGATAATTGTGAAAAAAGATGTCACCTTTTTTTTCTGACGCACATAATGGTTCACCACACTTCCGCAGTGTAGCGCCAACTACTGGCAAGGAGGACTTCATGTCATTATTTTATTTTAAATGGGTTTCGCCAGTCGTTATGGGCAGACTTCACAAGTTGGATTAGGATTTTCTTAGCCGGTTATCCTCACGAGGGTCTTGGGAACGCTGGAGCCAACAGGCAGGAGGCAGGGGTACACCCTGAACTGGTCGCCAGCCAATCGCAGGGGGCACAATGAGACAAACAACAGTCGAACTCATAATCACACCGACGGGCAATTTAGAAAAGAGCTAAGACTGAGATCAGGGGTGTCAAACGAATTTTTGTCGTGGGCCACATTTTCCCTACGGTTTCCCTCAGGGAGACATAATGACTGCGAAATCCAAAAAATCCTCATCATGTTTGACAATGAAATTTATGAACTGGTTTTGGAATCAAAACTCAAGGGTCATGGGTTTTTCAACTATTGTTGTTTTGTAAATAAAATGCTTGTAATATCTCAATGTTATCATTTATATGACGTGACAATTTGAGATTTTGATATGGATTTTACAAAAATCATGGAAGTTGATACAAATGATTTGCCTTCGAGGGCCACATCGGATCATGTGGCGGGCCGGATCTGGCCCCCCGGGCCTTGAGTTTGACACCTGTGACTTAACCACAACACCTCTGAAATGACACATTTGCCCAAAAGTACCTTCAATCCATCCATTTTCTTTGCCGCTTATCCTCACAAGGGTCGCGGGGAGCGCTGGAGCCTATCCCAGCTGTCGACAGGCAGGAGGCGGGGTACACCCCGAACTGGTCGCCAGCCAATCGCGGGGCACATCGAGACAAACAGCCGCACTCACAATCACACCTATGGGCAATTTAGAGCGTCCAATTAATGTTGCGTGTTTTTTTGGGATGTGGGAGGAAACCGGAGTGCCCACCCGGAGAAAAGCCACGCAGGCACGGGGAGAACATGCAAACTCCAAACAGGCGGGTCCGGGATTGAACCTGAGACCTCAGAACTGTGAGGCCAACGCTTTCCAGCTGTTCCACCGTGCCGCAATGCTATTATATAATTAGTGATTTTTTTTTTTTTTTTTTTTTTTCTGAACGGCAGTTGGAGATGAGGGACTTTCGAGGCATGTACAGTACTTCCCGGAATTCCGAGTTGCATGTGCAGGACATTCCGCAGCACTCCCGTGTTTGTTTTTCCCCTTCACGGCAGCCGAGCCCACTCCGACGGAGGCTTCTTTGCGCTCACCGGGCTAAATGCGGACGCGGACGCGGCAGGAGGTGAACCCGAGTGTCACGGCTCAGCCTCTCGACCGCAAAGTGCTACCTTGCCCCCCGCCGCCGCGCCACTCCCATTGGTCGGCGCGCGTCAGCTGACCGCCGCCTCCGCGCCGCTTTCCAATTGGCCGCAGAGAGCGAAAGCGGGCGGGGAGCGGAGAGTTATTTGTGTTATCGGCCGCCGCGGTCGGCGGGTTTTCTCTGCGGCCGGAGCGCATGACGGGTTTTAGATTTACACGTCCCGCTTGTGTATTGTTCAGAGTGTGAGTCAGGGCGTGTTTGTGTGTGTTTAACACACCTCCGTTTATGTTTCAGCAAAGGCTTTGCCTCGCCCAGGCTGGAGCTGCTGCACAACATTGATCCAATGTACATCGACATCGCCCCGTGTGAGTCAGCGACGCACAACCGCAACACTCCCCCCCCCAAAAGATCCACAAACAGGGGTTAGGGGTCAGCCTCAGCGCAGAGCTGGGTAAAACCCGCAAGTGGCCACATTGGAAAAACGAGATATTTACAACGAAAGACGGTACACAGAAAGAGTTGAATGCTAACGCTAGCACCGTGCTAGCGCTGATGCTAGCCCTAATGCTAACGCTAGAGCCGTGCTAGCGCTAACGCTAACAGGGCCGGTTAAAATAAAACTTACCGGTAAATAGCACACCCAGTACATTTGTAAAGGAAATACCATTTGGTACATACGTACGCCGTGGCTGTGTAAAAGCCGCAAGTGCCCACATGGAAAAACACGAGATATTTACAAAAAAAATATGATACACAGAACGAGTTTAATGCTAGCGCGGCGCTAATGCTAGCGACGTGCTAACGCTAGCGCTAACGGGGCCGGTTAAAATACGACTTACCAGTAAATATCACTGAGACACGCCAGTAACACAGCAGCAACACACTAGCGCAGCGCTAACAGGGCTGGTAAAAGTCACTTCCTCGGCACATGTATTCCACTGGTCTCATTCTTACCTCGTCTGCTTGCGGCCGTTAGAAAAAAGGCACAAATTAGCCGCATCACCGCAAAAACCGCAGGGTTGAAAGCGTGTGAAAAAAGTCGCGGCTTGTAGGCCGGAAATTACGTTTGTTTTAATAAGGTTAAATGTGTTTAATGAGCGTGTCCAGAAGGCGAGGGGATATCTCCAGGTGTACATTTTTAATTTCACACTTTGTGGGTGGGTAAACATTTAAAAAAACAAATCCCAACTAATTGAAATCCGAAAATCAAAGACAGGTTTTACTTAATTTGACCCCCTATTGAAACGCTGCGTGAAATTTGACTCCGTTCGTCATCGTTGTGATTTTGCCTTTGTTGCGTCGGGCCCTGAGAAATGCTGATCAGGTGGAAAAATGCCCCGTTGAAAGCGTAATCAGCCAAAGTTGCTTAAACGTGAGCTTCCCGACATTCGATCCCCACGTGTGTGTGTGAGTGTTTATGGTTGCGGTTGTGTGATTGTAGTCCGTCTTCCAGGAAAACCGGTCCTGCGACCGCTCCGCTCGCTTTTCCTGGCTTCATTCTCGTCTAAAACACTTAATAATGTCATTTTAAAGCACATGTAACTTCACTCCAAAAGTCTTTGCATTTTCCCAATGGGAAATTATGGAAACGGAATTTTTTTCCAGGGACATCGTGCCATCATTTAAAAAAAAAAAAAAAAAAAAAAGCAGCTTTTTAAGTCACATTTTAACATTACCGGTGGTCAAATTAGTGTTAAAAAATTACAGCAACAATTAAAAAAAAAAAAAAATCAACATAGTTTTTCACTCCACACACGCTTTGAACACATTGCGACTTATTAAAACACACTAAGATTTTTTTTTTTAAATATTGGTTATTCTCACTCTTGCGCAATTATTGTCCAAATAATCTCGCTTCACACGTTTTGTCATATCTAGTTGAAGTTTACTTTGAAACTGACACAAAACAAAGAAAGACATTTTTTTAAACGCCAAAATATTCAATAAAACCACATAATTTCGTCAAATGGAAATCTCATATCGGAAT
Source organism: Syngnathoides biaculeatus (assembly GCF_019802595.1). Classification (NCBI taxonomy): domain Eukaryota; kingdom Metazoa; phylum Chordata; class Actinopteri; order Syngnathiformes; family Syngnathidae; genus Syngnathoides; species Syngnathoides biaculeatus. The sequence continues at coordinate 21,040,939 of NC_084656.1, forward strand.
CATAACATTTAGTGAGAAATGCCATAGACAGGCTAATGCGAATCATCAAAAATGTAATACAGGGTTAAATTCTCAGGGGTCTCAGAATGCCGGCCCGGGGGCCATTTGCAGCCCATCAGATAATATTTTGTGGCCCCCACCTTAACATGAAAGTTTAATGTTAGCGCGGCCCTCGAGTTGTACTGTATATTTTTTTACACTTTTACAGCGTTGCGTACAGCGCTGATGAGCCTACCGATCAGGGTATTTGGCTCTCGAGCGTGTGACGTCGACCGGGGTTGATACAAGATAAGAAACATTTTTCATTGAGTGATATTTACAACAACGTTGCCACGGGGGGGGGGGGGTTATGAGTTTATTTGAGTTTGAGACCCCCTGGTGTACAGAAAGAATATTACAAGTAGGGAAGCTCCCATTTAAGAATTAAAACCAGAGAAAAGCAGCTAAATAAACCAAGAAAAAAGTCACACTACTCGCCCCTTTGAAGTTCTGGTAAGGTGATTCGACACCTTCCCTCTGACCTGACCTTCCCTCGTCCCCGCCCAGGTCCCGGCTCAGAGGATCCGCGGGCGTCGGATCGGCGCGCCGACGGCAAAGGCGCCTTCCGGGCCGGCTTCAACGTGTCCATCCACGCCGCCATCAGGTCGTCCAAGTGGAAGCTGCTCACGGGGTACCCAGGTGAGCGCCTCGTGGATCAACCGCCGCCAACGTTTTGTCTTTTGATACGAAGTGAAAAGAAAACACAGGGCTCGTCCTCAGATGCGGAAAAGCCAAAGAAGAAGCCAAGCCAGGACTTTATCTCATATTGCAAAAAGCCAAAGAGACAGATTACCGTCATTTCCGGCCTATAAAACGCAACTTTTTCACATGCTTTTGGTTTACGTGGCGATGCGGCTCATTTGTGCAATTTTTGTAACGGCCGCAGGGGGGCACTCGAGCGGGAAAAGGTAAGACCTGTGGAATATATGTGCCGAGGAAGTGACTTTTACCGGTCCGGCCCTGTTAGCGCTGCCTTAGCGTGTTACTGCCGTGTCCCTGTCATTTTTACTGGTATGTTTATGTTTAACCACCCTGTTAGTGCGGCGCTAGCGTTAGCGCGGTGGTGCTAGTGTTAGGATGATGGCACTAGCGTTGAACTCTCCGTGTACCGTCTTTCTTTGTAGGCACTTCTGGCTTTTACACAGCTGCGGCGTACGTATGTACCAAACGGTAGCGCAGCGCTAGCGTTACTGCGGCGGTGCTAGTGTTAGCATGGTGGCGCTAGCGTTAAACCCTCTGTGTACCGTCTTTCTTTGTCGGCACTTGCAGCTTTTACACAGCTGCGGTGTACGTAGGTACCAAACGGTATTTCCTCTTCAGATGTACCGGGCGAGGCTGATAACCAAGTGCGCTTGGCAGGCCGGGAATTACGGTATCTTTTGACGTGTTCCAGGTTGCGACGTTTGGTTCCCGCGGCCCGGCCACAACGTCTCCTCGTCCCGTCGGCCCCCGGGGCCGCTAAAGCCCGTGATGCTGTTCGACGTGGAGAACGACCCCGAGGAGAGGAAAGAGGTGTCGGCCAGCTACCCCGGCGTGGTTGACCGCCTCCTGGCCCGGCTGCGCCACCACCAGGAGAGCGCTCTGCCCGTCCACTTCCCCGACGACGACCCGCGCTGCGACCCGGGCCCCGCCGGAGCCTGGGGACCCTGGGCCTAGATGACCGGGATTCTGGACATTTTGACAAAACGCAATACAGTAATTGTCATATTTTGTAAGTATACATCGATTGATCAAATTTTGGACATTTCTGCGTCGGCTTAATAAAGCACTGAAACGTTAGCACCGTCGCCGTCATTCCTCGGATTCAAACGACTTTGTGCTAAAGGGGGTTAGCGCGCTATTTGCGATCGACGGGTGAGGAATTTGGCGTCTCGCTTCACCCGGGGGGGGGAATCATTTGCACGTCTGGAATCCGAGCGGGAGACGCTAATTTTCCCCGGACATAATATTCTCTTTGTACCTTGACCCCCGTGGCATTTGACCTCACCGAGGAAGAACCCCCCCCCCCCTTCGCGCCTCCTTCCTCGCGAACTTTAATGTGGGGATGGCGACCTTTGAACCGCCGTCTTCAACATGTGGACGCCAAAAAGAGGTCTCAAGAAACCATTACAGAAGGAAATTTTAGCAAGTTTAGCAAGAAACGCGGAGTAGACGCGTTTTGTTTACTTTAGCGAGACGCATAAAAACGGCGGCACTCCTCAGAACGCTAGCGATCTGCTCAGCTGTTGGCCCTTCTTGATGAAAAAGGTTAAGACTCGGATTGAAACGGCGACAACAGGGAGCGCCCAGCTGCTTTCGGACATCCGACTTGCGCCTTTCAACGACTTCCATACATACAGGAAGTCACAAATAGAATATCGTACACGAGTACAAATAGCACATTATGCTTTTCCGGGCCACATAAATTCATGCGGCGGGCCGGATGTGGCTCCCGGACCTCGAGTTTGATAACTCTGCCTTATGGTATGTTCATCCAACCATTTTTTTTTGAGCCGCTTATCCTCACACGGGTCACGTGAGCGCTGGAGCCCATCCGAGCTATCTTTGGGCAGGAGGCGGGGTTTGGTATGTTCATTGTGATTGTGAAAATGAATTTATTAAAAGAGGATTAAAAATAAATATTTGTTGTTATTATTATTAACATTATTATAGTAAAATATAAGTACTTCTCTATTTTTGCTTGCCCGACTTCCTCAGTGACAATCACGGTTGCTTGTGTCCTGATTGGCTTCGTCCACAGCAGTTTGATTCCAATTGGCTGCTCGCTACTAACCGGTCGCTGATTGGTGGGTGGGCAGTGAGTTGGCCAATTACGCTCACTTACTCTCATTTATTTAATATTATTTAGAAAATAAATAAAAACATTAATATTTTTTTCTAAATCTTCTCATTACTTTACTTTAACGAAATAGATTATTTTTTTACGTCGCTCAACTTCATCAGTAACAACGATCACGAGGCGGTATTCTTATTGGCAAGGGCTGCGGCAGATCACTTCCGATTGGTTGTTGGCGATACTCGCTCAGTGATTGGTTTCTGTGCGGCGAGATGAGCAGCGGTTCGCCACCGCTCGGGCTGGCCAGCTTGGTGGAGTTTGGCGGCGGCCATTCATTCTTCTGCGGTCCGCCGGAGGACGTGGAACAACAACAAAAAAAAAAAAACAGAGCTAAAGACAGCACAGTCAAAGGAAAGCAAAAAGTCCAACCGAGTCTCATCTCACGCCTGAAAAAGAGAGAAAATCATCCAGCGAGTCCGAAAACGGGAGTCGTCTATCGCGTGGGTGTTCTAAAAAGCTTCCTTCAGCATCTTTCAAGCTAACGTAAGTTCTGAGATAACATTTCTTCTACTTCTCAACTAAAACTACACTAAAATGTCGCACAAACTTTCCTACATTTCCCCTCCTTTTCCTTCTGTTACACTCCTGAACTGGGGCGGGACACTCTCCTTCTCCAAGCCCCACTGCCTGACGCTTTTTTCGGCTTTGAAGCTCCTCGGATGTGGCGTCCATGTTCATCAATCTCCTCATTTTTTTTATTTTATATATTTTTTTTTTTTTTTTTGTCTCACCACTTGAATTAATTGTAAGAAATGATTTCTGAAAACCTTTGTTAAGATTAATTTAACTACCGAAAAGTAAATAATTTGGACTGGATTTAACGTTCATTCGTGTTGAATGACGTTACCAAATTGTTAAAATATACGTTTTTAACACGTAGTTTTTACACCAGTATATTAATATTTAGTACATCTACTCGTTGATAAAGGGCTACACCTAATACCACCTTTTTAATTGGTGAAACAATACTGAGAATTTTAAATTAGCTGTAAAATGCAATCGATAGGTGCGTAAGGAATCAATGTTAATCAATTGTAGCTATTGATTGAATTCAAAATCTTTACTGTGCTCTTAACTTGGTGGGTCACACTGTACATTTTTGGGTGAATGAAATACAAACAAAGAAAGGGCAACGCTTCAATAATTGATGGGTTTTGTGAAAGAAAGAAACAAAGAAAAACTGCAGAACAATAGCTTTAAAATTCCTCTCTAATCGTCCAAGAAATATTAATTAGGAATGCAATACTTTGCTCGGTTGTGAAAATTTTAAATTCCAATTTGAGAATATATATATATATTTTAATAAAGCACTGAAATGGGGAAAAAAGCCAGTGAAAAAGTGAAAGCACAAGTTGTGTGGTCACCTGATCTTTATATTTAGTACAAAGAGATCATATAAATATAGAAAAAGATAACATCAATGGGAGGTTGCCAAGCTTTATTTTTATTTTTTTGTTTGTTTTTTGTCACCTGGATCCTCAGTTACTTGCTGTCCAAACATGAAAATGTGCGGTGTGTATATTAATTCCCAATTTTTTAAAATCTCAGTTTGTCTTTGTGTTGCATTTTTTTTTTTTTTTTTAATATATGAAAAGTGCTATTGAAATACATTTCGATAACACAATTTGATTAGTTTCTCGCCGGGGCAGCAAGGTGGGTGGAGTGGTTACCGCGTCCGTCTCGCGGTTCTGAGCTCAAATGTGGTCTCCGGATTCCTCTCAGATTCCGAAAACAAGCACGGGTAGCGTCTAAATCGGGGGGTTTCAAACTCATTTTTGTCGCGGGCGACATTGTAGTCACGATTTCCCTCAGAGGTCCGATATGGTGAAACCATAAAAAAACCTGAATTGCCTCATCGTATTTACACGTGAAATTTATGACCTAGTTTTGGAATCAGGAATCAAGCCGAATGGGTTTTTCAACCATTGTTTATGTTTGGTATTACAAAAATGCTAATAACATCTCAACATTATCATTTATGATATAAGACAATTGGAAATGTTGGGACATATTTTCACAAGAATAGCGGATTTTGACACCGATGATTTGCCTTCGCGGGCCGCGTGAAATCACGTGGCGGGCCCCCGGGCCTCGAGTTTGACACCCGTGGTCTAAATTGCCCAAAGTGTAAGTGTGAATCGTTATTTGTCTATATGCGGCCTGGGATTGGCTAGCGACCAATCCCTGATAGATTTGTTTCTCGCCAAACCGTTTAGTGAATGTACACAATCAAACATCAACATACTTTGTGAGTTGAGTTGAGTTAATTTTGTAAGTCAAGTAGTTGTGTTAGACGACTGATTTGGTTGACTGAATTAGTTGACTTGGGTAGGTTAGTGAGTTAACTAGTTGAGTAAATCAAGTGACTTAAGTCTGTAATTTCCGGCCTATAAATCGTGACTTTTTTCCCCACACGCTTTCAACCTTGCGATTTATGCGGTAATGCGGCTAAATTGTGCAGTTTTTATCTAACGGCCGCAAGGGGGCACTCAAGCGGAAAAGGTAAGAGTGAGACCGGTGGAATATATGTGCCGAGGAAGTGACTTTTACTGGTATGTTTTTTTTTTTTTTAAGTCGGTCCTGTTAGCGCTGCGCTAGTGTTAGCGCTGTGCTAGTGTGTTGCTGCTGTGTTACTGCCACATCTCAGTGAGTTAGGTATGTTTTTTTTTTTTTTTTAACCGGCCCTGTTAGTGCACGCCCTAGCGTTAGCGCCGTGCTAAGCATGTTGCTGCTGTGTTACTGCCGCGTCTCAGTGAGTTAGGTATGTTTTTTTTATTTTTAACCGGCCCTGTTAGTGCACGCCCCAGCGTTAGCGCCGTGCTAAGCATGTTGGTGCTGTGTGACTGCCGTGTCTCAGTGATTTTTACCGGTATGTTGTTTTTAACCGTCCCTGTTAGTGCTGTGCTGCCATGTTGTTGCTATGTTAAGCTAAACTAAGGTATTAAAACTCTTTCTGTGTGCTTCCTTTATTTGTAAATATCTCTTGTTTCAATGTGGGCACTTGTACTTTTACACAGGTGCGGCTTATTTATGTACCAAATGGTATTTCCTCTACAAATGTATTGGGTGTGGCTTATAATCAGGTGCGCTCTGTAGCTTGGAAATTACGGTAAGTTAGTTGCGGAGGTTTGTTGGGTGAACTAGTTGTGTTAAATGATTGAGAGTTGAATGCGTACGTTGACTTTCTTGATCACATTAGTTGAATTAACCAGAGTAAATTGAGTAAGTCAGCGGTTGAGTGAGTTAGTTTAGTGTGTAGAGAGAGTTAGTGTGTTTTGATTTAATTTTGTGGGTAAGTTGAGATACTAGAGTATGTTATTTGTGTGTTACTGAGTTAGCTAGTTGAGTAAACTAGTGAGGAGGTTAGTTAGCTACATGAGTTAGTAGGTAGAGTAAGTAAGTTGAGTCGGTGATTCGGGTCAGCGGCATTTGGTCTCCATTGCTTCAAGACGACACTAGTTGCCAGTTTTACACAATCGACGGGATTCTCAAAGATCAATAAATCAATTAGCGTGTCCCGCACATAAAGGGAACGATGCACAGCTGAAACCGGACACGGTCGCCTCGTAAACCGAGTCACGGCTTTTCCACAATAGCCGCGTTTAAAAGCGTCATTAACCCTGCCTAATGCCTCCGTGGCTGTGATTTGATGTCTTGTGGGGGATTTAGGGGTGGGGGGTGGGGGGGGGGGGGGCAGGGGGTCCGTGGATAGTGTCTAAGGTTGTTCTTTTGTGACTCCAGGTGAAAGTGTTGTCAGCCGTGACAAAGCGTGTTGGTGTCGGGTGTCGGGCAGTGAAGCAAAAAACAAAACAAAAAAAAACTGGTCCACGCCTGGAAACTGTACGAAGAAAAAGGAGAGCAGAAAGTTGACAACTGTTGACTAACGTAAGGTTACATGCGAATTTGCTCACCGCACGGTTGTGAAGTTTGACTTCAGATGCGTATCTGCTTTTTTGGCGTGTTTTTGTAATGTTTTTGTAGTTTGCGCCGGCCCACGGCGTCCCTCAAGGCTCCGCGTCGGGGCCCCTTTCATACGGTCGCCGCGGAACGCCGCTCTCCTCATTGAGGCCACAAAAAAAAGCGCCGCGCTATCTTTTCTTGGCAGATGTACGGCGCAGATGCTCCGGGAAAGCTGCGTTACGACACTTTCAAAGCGTGGAAAAAGATGACGGTCCTGTCGTCACCCGCACCGTCGGACCGAAATTAGAGTGTACAGTATGGCGGAAAACGACAAACTCCCGCACGTGTGCCACATGCAGATCCTTTCATGCCCTTTACAAGCCGTCCAAGTTGTGGTCTTCACTCATAAATTATGAAAACCCACCCAGAGGAGGAATCTTTAGGGTATAGAAATGACAAAAATAAATAAATACATGCATACAAACAGCTTGACTGCAATTAGGACTTTGTTCCCTCGCAAAGGGAAGGAATGACTTCTCCTGTAAAATTATGGTTTTATTCTCAGAAATATACAACTTTTTTTTATGTGATACAAGAAATTCAAACCTGATAATAATTTCATGTTAATAAGGACTTTTTAATAGCAAATACAGGTTTTTTTTTTTTGTGTTTTGTTTTTTTAAATTGTAACATTCTGATTTTTTTGGACTACAAAACCCTACCAAAATCCAACAGTAATTTTCCATCATAATTTGACTTTTTGCTAAAACTTTCTTACTTTATTGACATATGATTATGTCTATTTTTGCAAACATACATAATAAGCAAGAGTTTTTTTGCTGAAAAAAAAAAATCATTTCTTTTTGTCACTTTATATATTTTTTTCCCTTTGTAATGTATTTATTTCAATTTTTTTAATTTATATTTTTATTTGTTTCATTTATATATATATTTTAAATTATAGTCATAAAATCCAGGATTTCTGTGTGTGTGTGTGTGTGTGTGTGTGTGTGTGTCCAAACACCCCACTACCCCGCTCATCAAATTACAAACGGGCAAATTTTTGAGTCGACAAAATGGCACGAAGTTTTTGTTGTTCCTGCCAGAAAATCATATTTATCAGAACAATCTATCTTTTATCATATATATATCATACCGTGTCATCACTTTAAACTTTATTCATGAAATTTTACATTGTTATATTTCCCCTACCAAAAATCCAACAGTAATTTTTCATCGTAACAATTTGAGTTTTTTTTTTGCTACAAGTCTCTAACTTTGTCGACATATGATTGACTTTTTTTTTTTTTGCAAACGTACGACTTTGTGCTTATTAGATGACATCGTTTTTCTTAAGGGGGAAAAAAAGAGATTTTTATTGCTGAAAAATAAATGTAACATTTATTTTTGTCAGATACTTTGTATATTTTTCCCCTTGAAGTGTATTTATTTCAATTTATTTCATATATATTTCATGTATATTTTAATTTCATTTATATATAAAAAATTATATATATATATATTTTTTTTTTTATTACACTCTCATAAAATCCACCATTTCTGTTTTTTTTTTGTTTTTTTCCCTTTTCCTTCCCCCGCTCATGAAATTACAAACAGGCATCGGGCGGCCCTCGACGTTCCCACGTGGCTTCGTGTCCTACTTGCGCTGCCAAACAGCTGATTTTTGGAGTCGACAAACCGGCGTGAAACTTTATTGGCGGGGCAGTCACGCACTCTTGATGAGATCAGGCGACTCTCCTTATTGAGGGGGGCCGTGGGGGGGGGGGGGGGCACCTCAACGTTTTGCAGCCCCTGGAGGTTTACTTACAGGGTGGGGTCCTGGGCCAAAACAAAAGCGCTCCCCCATGACAGAGAGAAAGAAAAGAAAGCAGTGAATGACTTTTGGGGGAAGGGTGCATTTTTTTATTTTTTATTTTTTTTTTTTTTTTTTTTTTTTTTTTTTTTTGTGGGGGGTGGTGTTTATGAGTCTCAAGTCCCGGGAGAGGACGGCTGCAGTTTGCCTGTTTATGGTCGTCATCGTCGTCGTCGTCATCGGCGCTGGCAAAATGTCAGAATCCTCTCGATCAAAGTGGCCGCCGTACGCAGCCGTATGCTAACGTTTGAAGGTCGTCGCGGAAAAAAAGCCTCGCAGCTGCTCGCGCCGCAAATAACTTTGGATGACGCCCACTCAAGACAACCCCGCTCACTGCCTTGCGGTAATCGCGCTACGAGCGGCGCCAGTTGACCCGTTATGAGTTCGCGTGGTTCCGTGACCGCATCCCAAATCCCGTTTGTCCATTGAAATGAATAGAAGCGCTATTGATTGGTTTCAGGCGAACCCTAACCCGAAAAAAAAGTGAGACAAAATTTTTTGGAACACCTTTTTTAACAGGAAGAATAACACTGAAGTATTCTGTTTTATGAAATAATACAACAGTGACACAATGAAATATTGTGTTAACCATGAAACAGTTTGTTTATCATGATTTCAGGATTCAGTGCCAATTGAACATGTGTTCCTTCTGCCCACCAGGGGGCAGTACAACAGACAAACGTAGAGATGAGGGGTTTACACCGATGGTGTAGTGACACACTTGGCTGACTTTGGACCAGGTAGCGCGGGTTCAATACCCATTCAGTGCTGGTGTCCATATGCCCACCTGCGACTGACTGGTGCCCAGTTCAAGGCGATTTTCCCAAAGTCAGATGGGATTGGCACCCGTGACCCTAACCGAGATTAGCGGTGCTGAGAATGCATGGGTGACGTCTCCGTTCTCGAACAAATCGGTTTTTGAACAAAAATTTTCGAGATTTTCTTCGCTCGATTTTTACTCGAACGCCTGCGCCAAAACCCGGAAATAGCATAACGGGCGCGGCGCGGCTTTGTTATTGTGTATAACGCAGCTTCTGTACGTAAACGTGGGAAATATCGATTCGGTTTTCCAACCGCCTTCTGGAACACATTATGGTCGAGAACCGAGGTTGGGCTGCACTTCCTTGACACCAAATGGGCGAGCTTTGGCGCCATCTTGTGGCATCTTTAGTGTCGCAAAAACGGCTCAAAAAGCACAAGTCGGGGAATTTTTCAGGGAATATTTTCGTGTTGGTTCCACAGAAAAATCACAAATCGGTGAATTTATGACAAGCGAACTGCAAATTAATATTCAAGTAATCCATATCTGATATCAGCACACTTACTGTACATATGATACAATCTACATTTGAAGCCATATCACCAAACAATGGGAAGTAATGTCAATAAAAAACTTAACCCATTCATGGGCAGGGTGGCAATTTTTTGGCCACAATCAAGGAAATACTTCTTTTTCGTTTATGGTTAAGTTATATGATGACTTTACTAAATTATAATCTCGTCCCAAAAATGGCAAGATGCCCACGAGAGGGTACTTGGGTTTTCTTCGTCGATTCTCCCAAAAACCAGAATCAGATTAAAACACTTAAATATTTTGGTATACTGAAGGATATAATGCGTGAAAATCACGACATCCCATAAATGGGACGCTGCCAATGAATGTGTTTAATATTTGTGTATTTATACATAAAACAATAGCTGATGTTTAATTTTTTGGGGGGGAGGGAAACAAAAGGTAAATGATTGCAGGTTAGCTAGTTCTAAATGGTACAAACTTTGCCAATTCAAGCTAACGTCGACAAAATAATTTTTGACTTAAACATCTGTTTGGACTTTTGTTTTTGTTTTTTATTTTATTTTTTTATTGCAGAAGAAGTCCACTAGACCGTGTGTGTGTGTAGCGTAAAAGTTAATTCGGTGTCGTGTTCGCACACCGCTGGACTGGCTAATGGTCCAAGCAGCTGTTGTTTGATTTGTAGCGTGACGACTCTCCAGGTGACTCGCAGACTGAATCGGGATAATGTTACGTGACCCCCCCCCCCACCCCCTCCCATCCCGGCCCCCATCCCGTGGTACCCCCGCTCACACAAGCAGTCGCACAAAAGCTAAGGTAAGGTGTTAGCAAGCGTTGGCCCGAGTGTTATTTTTTTTTTAAATTGTCCGTCGTGGTCATCAGAATCAAATCAAAACAAGCTACTTCCTGTATTTCACGATAAGCTGAATGAGACTGGGAAAAAAATCGGGGAAAAAAATGGACAAAACGTTTGGGGCAAAATGTATTTTCATTTAATTTTCCAAATTTATCTTGAACGGATTTTCCCCAGCATGTGACTTTTCCGGCTGCTGAAACGAGAGGCCAAAATATTAAAGCGTCGCTCGTGCGCCGATCTTTGCGCACAAAAGTGCTTTGTCGCGCCGCGTCGACGCCAAAACGGGAGATGGAGAACGCGAAGGAGATAAAAACAGAAAGCCGAGGCGAGGCTTTTAGTTTCACAATTAACTGCGGCGTTCCAGGGTCAGACATCTGTGATCCATCTCCCGGGGGCAGGCGTCTGGACCCGCCCCTTCCCTTCCCCTTTCCCCCCCGCTCGCAGAAAATACCCCCCACCGACCCCTCGTCCACTAGCATTGACTTCCCGCTAGGCGCCTCAGAAATCGTTCACTCTGACGGCCGCTATTTTTCTTTTTTTTTTTTTTCTGTTTTAACATCTGCCTCTGCCCACCATATATCCCACAGCTCTTTTTAAATTTTTTTTTTTAACCACAATGTGTACCAATACTAGTTCCACCCTTGCTGCCGTCATCTGTTAGCGCTAAGCTAATTTGTCCATTGCTACCAAAACACAGTTTGGGCCAAGGAAGACGGTGTAAAATTAGATATTGATTTTTTTTTTTTTTTTTTTTTTTTTTTCCCTTGCATTTATTGACATTTTGTAAATCGTGTTTATGAATTTTGAAGGCGTCTAGTTTGGTGGGAGCATTTTCATTGTTTTTTTTCGCTTAAGTTTTGCCAAATCTGACAGCAAACAAAAGGAAAATCACATCTTGTGTGAATTACGATTGCAAGAGAAAACTGAGGCAAAATATGGTTTCATCTCTTCAGATGCTGACATTTTTCTTGACAAAAATACATTTTTTCTCACAAACCAAATATTTTTAGGGGACTTTATTCTTGTCTTGAAATAAGTAAACACAATTTTCTCAACTGAGATGAGTTTATTCCAGGTGTACTGTATTGCATACACTTCGGTCGTGCCCGCAGGTATAAAGTTACTGGTGTGGTCCAGCAGTCATGCCCGCGGATATAAAGTTGCGGGTGTGTGTCGTTTTTAATTACGAGTGTACCCCTTTAAGAGCGGAGGGGGGGCGGTGTCAGATAAAGTAGGAAGTAGAAGAAAGGCTGAGCAGCAGCTTGTTTTTAAAGACCGTGTGCTTCCGTGTTGAAATTTTATTTATTTTAAAAGACGTGAGGCTGTGGTTCACTGCGCTGGATCGGTTTTCATGTGCGCCGAGTGTGTGCAACGAGAGCGCAATTGCGCAGCTTAGAAGGAAACATTGGTCAAAACTACGCAAAATTAGCGACGTCTTTCAATATCTCTGTATTTCTACTCCTAACAAATTTTACGCGTGGGATTTTTGTGCTCGACCGTGCAGATTTGCGAGTGGGATGGCGCACGGGTGCATACGCTTTATTGTATTTTTTTTCTCCGTAAGGTGCAAATTTGCGGAAAGTGTCCAGTTTGGTGGTTAGGTGCTGCACGGGGTCGGCCAATCCGGTCCAGTTTTGATCACGCACAGTCGGTGATCCGTTTCTCACTAACGTTCCATAATAAGGGATTTGCGTTGTTCCCACAACACGGCCAAAAACGACAATACGGGCATCGTTAACTGTAAATATCACAAATATTTTTCCCCCCTTGCACGGCTGCAGCAAGTAACATAACTACAAGAGGATCTCTGAAAGAAAGAATTACAGTGACGCCTCGGTTCTCGACCACAATCCATTCCAGAAAACGGTTCCAGAAGTGATTTGTTTGAAAACCAAATCGATGTTTCCCTTTACAATGAATGGAAAAAGAAATGATGCGTTCCAAGCCTAAAAAATAGGCTTTTTATAGCTTTTTTTTTTTTTTTTTAGCTTTTCCTTTAGCTAGCTCAACTTGAGCTCTCGCGAGCCACACTACGTAACGCCCCTTGTTCTGAAAGTCCGTCTTGTTATGGTACAACATCAAGCTTGTCATAAACGTGCGTCATATTTACAATCACCACACTTCAGTTTGTCATCGTGATATCTGCATAGTTTCAATCGATGCCCGCTGCTTTTAGGTGTAAATCTGTTATTTAGCTCGTTAGCGCTTTAAAGTTTTAAGAGTTTAATATACACATAATTTGACAATAATATATTTTTCCAGACACTTTTAAAAGAACACAAGGACAGTTGGCAGTGAAATCGAGGTTAAAAAAAAAAGCCCCCCCCCCCCGTCCAACTGAAGCCACACCTGTTTTTATAGCAAAAGACGCCCAAACAAAGTTGAATTCGTGCGTTATATTCGTCATCATTCTTTTGCTATGATCTATTCCCACTCTCATTCTTTGTCCGCCATGTCAGCCCCCCCCCCCCCCCCCCCGAAGAATAACAATTATAAATCAGCCCTTTAGCGAATCGGCAGCCATCTGTTGCGCGTCTGACTTCATCACTGCACTATGATGTCATGTTTTGTGCGCGAGTGTGCGGTCTGCACAATGCGCACGCAACACTAAACGCAACACATGCGGTGGAGGAAATTGGCTAGTACGAGGACAATCATGGCATTAGCGGCCCGGTGTGTAATCAGCACGAGTCCCGGGGTGCGGGAGGCATCGTTTTCAGATCAGCTCTTTGCCTCTGCAGCTGCGTTAAATATTTTTGTTGTTGTTGTTGAAGGGCTAATGAAGGGGATTAGCGCGGAGGTTTGTGCTGTGATGTCATTAAAAAAAAAAAAAATAGAGCGTTTGTTCACAGAGTTCATTTCCAGAGCACGTCTTGACTGATTCTTTCAATCCTTGAAACTGTCTGGCCTATTTTTGTTTTTCATTTTACATGATTTTTATGTGGTCTTTCCATATTGCGGATTTTCACTGTTTGAGTGTGGTAAGGAAGTGAAGAAACGGGCCCAAGCGGGGGTGGAACAGTCGGCGGGAGGTGTCTGGTGTTCTATGTGACAGAAGAGTCTCCGCGAGGATGAAGGCCAAAGTCTGTAAAACCGGCCATGATGTACGGCAGCGCTGAAGAGACAACAGGAAGCAGAACTGGAGGTGGCCGAAATGAAGATGTTGAGGATTAGGAATGAGCGAAAAATCCTGGTATGAGCTTGTGAATTCGAACGCACCGCGAAAAATCCTGGAAATAACATAACGTGCGCGGCCCAACCAGCTGAACCACGACGCGCGTTGTTATTGTGTATAACGCGGCCTCTGTACGCAGATGTGGGAAATATCGATTCGGTTTTCGAACCGCCTTCTGGAACGGATTGTGGTCGACGACCGAGGTTCGACTGTACTTCCTTGACACCAGTTAGGCAAGCTTTGGCGCCATCTTGTGTTCCATCTTTAGTGTTGCAGAAACAGCTCAAAAAGCACAAGTCGCAGCCTCTGTACGCAGACGTGGCAAATATCGACGCGGTTTTCGAAGAAATCGGTTCTCGGACCGCCTTCTAGAACGGATTGTGGTCGAAAACCCGAGTTTGTACTGTTTGATAAGGCAATTTGAAAATTTCGTACAGATTTGAACAAAAATCATGGAAGTTGATACACATGATATGCCTTCGCGGGCCACATAAAAATCATGTGGCGGGCCAGATCTGGCCCCCGGGCCTTCAGTTTGACACCGGTGCTTTAGCGCAATGCAATACAGTCTGTTTGACATTTTAGCAATTTTTTTTCTTTACTCCATGGAAAATAATAGAAATTGAAGCAATGAGGGGGTAACTCTTAGCTGTCGATGTTTTAAGTAAGATCATAAAAGTGCAAAAAAAGTCATTAAGTGCCTTTTATGATAAGTCATAAAAAGGTGCCGACAATGCAAGTGTGGTCAAATTCCAAACTGTACTTACCTTTGGCTTATTTTACGAGTAGGGGGGGGGTGGTTGGGATCGAGGCTCCATCGTGTCGACCCAACAAAGTACGAATATAGATTTGGTCTTTCACTGAATTTGTTTAAAAGTCTCTGAATGCTCACAACTCCCGTTTTGATGCCAGTGGACTCAATTCAGTCTGCCATTTTGGTTTGAAGCAGCAATTTTAGGTTCATTTCTGGCAATTTCCAAAGGCCATTTAATGACCCAACTTGTCCTTAGTTTGACGATTTACAACCAACTACGCGAGCAAATGGGTGACGATAAATTATGCAACGTTGGAGTTTTTGTCATTTCGTGGAGGTGGAGCGCGGTGGCCACATTTGATGACTGCGGTAAAATAGGAAACCGTAATAACGCCACGAGGTCAGATCGTGACCAAAAGTCTTGTTGAAGGTCCCGCCCTAAAGACAATCATAGTTAAGTTTCCCCTCCTAACTTTCAAACCCTCCAATACCCCAAAGAGAGTCTGAATAGAGTCTTTTGTGGCGGTCCTGGCTGCTGCGTGCATACCTACAGACGTCCCCCAGACCCGCATAATGGCCTCCCCCAGCTGTGGAAGTGCTCAACATCCAGCGCCTCCTTTTTTGCCAAGAGCTATTTGCGAGCCGAGCACGTCACTTTTGAAAAGGCCGCGAATGCGAGTGCTGATAATCTGGCCGAGACTCCATCCTGGGAGTTGAAGACCCCAGAGACGGCGTGTTCCCCCGGACTTCCGATGAACTGTCTGCAAAACAAATACTCCCATATTTACTTTAGTCCTGGGGAAAAAAAAAAAACAAAAACGGATGCAAGAGTCAGAAGCTGATGCTCGGTTGCTTTATTAGCCTCCTCGCACGTCGTGATCCCGCCGGAGCCGGAAAATTTCTTTGCAAAAACTGCAGCTTTTCAGGTCTTTATTTGACTATATTTCTTTCTTCGTGAACCGGCGATAGGGGTGCTAGGTTTGTTTCTTCGTTCACACAAATACAAATTCTGCGCTAATCAGTTGAGGGTGTGCCTTATAGGCTCTGGGTTGCCAAAAAAGGAGCAGGGCACGGTTCTTGGTAACTTTCCGTGAGAAATGAAGATGAATTTTGTAATGATTCCAAATTGGAAATTTATGGCAGTCACTGTAAATTGAGGAGAATTGAAAATACCCAGAACCACGATCCACTCCACTCGACAAGCGACGCTAGCGTATCAACTCCGGTGAACGGCCGGTGAACCGAGCTCTGGATCGTGTAAAAGGAGCGCAGAGCCATGAGTTAATTATCGGCGACCTGATGGATGCGGCTCATTACTTTGAGAAGAACGTTCTGGCCCGGGAGGAGGAAGACATCGCCAAGTTAATGACCTGCTTTACCGGCGGCTGTCTACCTGATGGAAAATCCTCGTAACGCCGCTGTAACAAATTTCTGTTTTTACTAGGTTTTGAGTGTTGTGGGGTGGGGGGAACCCTACCAACAACAAGGGAAAAACAATCTTTGATAACACTGCGTCTTAACATATCTCTGGTGGTCAAACTGTCTCTTCTATTTGTGACTTATTTCACTTCATAAACAAAGGACATTCTCTACGTTCTCCTCTAACTTGTCCCGTGAAAAGCTCAAGTTCTTATCACGTCATGTTTTTAAGACGTATCTCCATTCTCCATTCCCGGACGCCTCCCCGGCGAGGTGTTCCGGGCACGTCCCACCGGAAAGAGACCCCGAGGACGACCCAGGACACGCTGGATGAGACTATATGTCTCTCGGCTGGCTTGGGAACTCCTCGGGATCCCTCCGGAAGAGCTGGAAGAAGTGGCCGTGGAAAGGGAAGTCTGGGTAACCCTGCTGAAGCTACTTCCCCCGCGACCCGACCCGGAAAAGCGGTGGATAATGGATGGCTGGATCTCCATTGTCTGATAGAACTGCTCTTTCCCTCTCCAGGCCGCCCTTGCCTTAAGAGAGGAAACCTTTTGTAGTCGACAACTTCCTTTAGCAGGCACCTCGCGACAATATTCGACAGATAAAGTTAAATACCCTTGCGGTGTACGCTTAAAAACTTTTCCATTTTATGATTTGTATTTGTCATGTTTTAATGGGAACCGGAGCGGTCTGTCAAACTTGTACAGTGCGCCCCCGTGAGGTACCGAGCCAGACTGCAATCAGAGAATACCCGGGTATAATTGACACCCCCTTAAAGTGATGTCATTTGTGATAAGAGAGAAAGTTACAATTGGCTATATGATTTATGAGTTTAGATCACAAATATACCACAAACGGATCTGTAAACATTTAAATAATATTTTATACGCTTCCAAACGTCTTTAAACATTGCTGTACTCTTAAAACCGGGAACTGCAAGAAGCAGCTTGTATTAAATCACGCATTTCCCGATGCTGTCTGCTTTTCTTTGCCCGACCAAGAAGTGCGAGATAAACAAGCTAACGTTTCTTTGTGTGTCATTGGCAGACATTACAACGCTACTAGCGTAGAGCATACTAGCTTACTGGTGCTCGCTACATAACCCTTTGTTCAGAAGAAACGTTTTCATTTAAGCCGTTCAGACTGTTTTCTCAGTCGTTCTCCCTCGGGCAAATCACATGCTAATGACGCAACGTAACATTTTGATACAAAGTTTTGATGCTCCGGTCGTAATCATCACAAGCCAAACTGGGACTGTTTCATGACCATTCCTCCCTCGGTTCTGTCAACAGGCGACCCCCGTCGTCGTCGTCGTCATCGCTTGGGCTTGGCGATCGTCTCCTGCATCTCGAGGTTCCACTTGAGAGGTTGGTTTCCCGCCTCTTTATGTACGATACGTCTTTAACGTGGTCCAAACACCGTGGCCGAGGTTTCCATAGGAGGTGTTCCATCTGAAAACAAACCAGACTTCCTGCTTTTCTTGCTTTGATATTTTTGGGGCTCTTGTGAGTCGGACTTCAAAGCCATTCCCATCCCCGCCATTGTCCTCTGCGCCATCAATCATCTTGAACCCACCCCGGTTCGACCAAACGCCGACTCATCCCCTTTGTACTTGACACTCTGCAGTTAAGTTAGATATTTGGGAAAAGGAGGCCGTCATGTTCCAGTGACTGCGGAAATCGGGTCTGCTGGTATTTATCAGGACGAAGAAGGAAATCGAGGGTGTCTGAGGGAGGCACGGTGGCGGGGTGTATGTTTTTCCAATGCGGGGGAAAAACAATGGCGCGGGTAACAGGGTGCCGGGGACCACCTGCGAAGGTCGTTTTCGAATGTGGAAATAATAAACAAAGTGATCGTTTGTCACCCCCTTGCCCAAAATAGTCGAGGTCGATGTCAGCCGCCTGTTTCCTGTTATCTCCATCTTGTTTTTCAGCTTCTGTGGTGGCTCAAGTTCGACACTATTGCTGTTTTTCAAAAGGTTTTAAATCCCAAGGCGTCAATTTCTCAACTTTGCGTTATTTTATCACAGTGTCGGATTGCTGAACGAAACGGAAATTTATGCTAGCGCGATCTTTTTCTGCATGGATTTCTTCAGTTGTCTCAGTCTTGCTAAAGTGAAAGTTGTAACGTTTGCTGTGTTCAGTTGGTGTGTGAATTAAACCCTCAAAAGAACCTGGGACTATTTGAAATTAGAAGCAGTTAACTTGCTTCCGGGTCATGTTTACCAGGTCCTGGGTTTGACGTTTAACACCAAACGCTAACTTCACCCGCTCTCTATTGTATCGAAAGAATTTTTCGACGTCCAAGAAGTAATTTAGCACTCGGCAGCGGTTCTATTAGAACCTTAACGTAGATGTCTGGCATTGTGCCTGCGTGTAAGGGAATACCAGGAACTGGGGTGTGAAAATTAACACCAGACAAGCAGTTCTCCCACTTTGTTGTGTCGAAAGCAATTACTATTTTATTCGTCATACACAGACTTGGAGGTAGTACCAGAACTGTAACAGAGGGGCCGTAGCACTTGTGTCAGGGAATTCCGTGACCACGGTTCTAAACCTAACACCTGACGCGCACCTATGGCACTTTTCTGTGCCGAAAGCAATGTTCACTCTCTGAAAACTTGGTGAACTCACTTTGGCATCTGTCTGACAGTATGAGTACACCTCCTGTTCGCCCTTTGTTTGTCTCGTTGGCATTGTTCCGGCACTTTAGTTTATCCCGGCTTTGCGTACGGGGTCACGATGGAAGTACCTCCGTCATTTCTAGGCCCCCCCGGGGCCGTTCGGCTAAAGCCTCTTGAGAACTCCGCGTCGGTGTCATTTATGGGAATCTCAGCAGGTCGGAGCCGCGGGGGGAAGACGGGATTTGAGCGCGATCACAAAAGACGGTGGGAACAATGCTTCCCAATATCCGACAAAATCCCCCTCCCCCGAGTTCTGCGGCGTTACCGATTTCCTGAGTCTGGCCTGGAAAACAGGAGCACGGGGATTTGCAGTGGTGGGACCTGACATTCCCCCGTTCGCATTTATGGATACTGGGGCTATTTTCGGGGCTCAGGTGGGGCCTGGAAGTGGTTAAACATAATGGATGCAGTGTCGAGCGCGAGGGCCGCGGAGTTCTGGAGTGCTAACAGCGGGAAATGGTGAGTTGCTAGCCCCCCCCCCCCCCCCACCAGGATTCCCCAGTCCTTCAGAAAGCAGAGGAAAGAGGTGTGAAGAATGTAACCCCCAATTTAGCCGCGTTTCACTTCGCCTTCGCCCTTTAGCGCCGTTGTGCTCCTGTGGCGAGCGTGAAATTCATGTTGAAGTCATGGCCGATCTTTGGCTGCCTTCTGTGAAAGGGGGTGCTGCAAAACCTGGACAGCGGTAAAAACCGATGCGTCGTAACACGCTTTAGCATCATCTTTTTCCGAAGAAACTCCAGTTTAGCCCTTCTGTTTTTATTTCTTTCTTTCCAGAAAATGTCAAGATTTTGCTCACGTTAATATCATTTTCATCACACCGGAAGGCATCTGTTCGTTTTTTCTGTACGTTTAAAAAGACCTGCTGGGAGAGTTTTTTTTTTTTTTAATTCTTTCAGTCAATAGAAGGCTTCCATCGAATCATCCCACCGGAACCCCTCCGGATGTGTCGGTGCCCCCCAGGCCCACGCAGGTGCACTGCCTTGTTTACCACAATTATTGTCTCCCCCCTCCCCCCCCCTCCCCCCTCTTTCCCACATCGGCTTCCCCTGGACCTCACTGCTGGGATTTCCTTACCTTAAACACATCCGTGTGTGTGTGTGTGTTTATGCTGAAGTTCTGGACCCCCCAACCCCACCCCTACCGATGCACGACCAAAGTCCTACGACTCCCGCACCATTTCCATCTGCAACCCCGGCCTGCTATGTGCAAAGTATTTCCAGAAGGTGCAAAATGTGGAACGACCTCATATTTTCTTCACGTCCTGTTGCCGTCCCAATATTTTTGTGCACTGGAGTCCCTCAGGGAAACGTTTTAGGTCCAAGGGTGATCCTTGTTTCACAAAACACCATTCCCCGCCCCCTAGTCTTCCTGTTGTTGCCCTAATAATTTTCTAGTGAGCGGTATCCTGCAGGGATATTATTTAGGTCCACTGATATTCTCTCTAGTTGGATTACTCCCTCTCCTTGTAAAATGAACATCGTGTAAAAAATGCATTTTTACTTTCCTACGCTCAATGTTTGAGTTCCGATACTTTTGTCCTGAAAGTGTGGACTTGGAGTTCTTCAGGGAAAGTATTTAAGTCCATTCATTTTCTATAAACTTTGACTTTTTTTTTTTTTTTGCTTCTTTTTTTTTTTTAATTTTATCTTTTTTTTTTTGTTATAAAGTTTCATCTTTCTCTGTCATTTTAGCACCCCCCACCCACGCCCCCACTTACTGTGGAGTGGCTACCGGTCTTTCCTGCGATTGTTTGCATTTTTCACGTCTTCCTCCACACGCTCATCAGGGATTCTTCGTGGCGTCCAGTTGGTTCTGACGCTGATCTTCTCCATTTCAGACAAGATCCAGTCGTCCCACTTCGGATCATCTCTATCAGATCTTTTATTTTATTATTTTTTTTTTTACGGGCCACGCCGGGCCCATGAACTACCGTGCAACAGTTCGCTACGGGATACTTCGCCCCGGCGTGTTTATTTTGGCTCTTTGGAGCCGTTGCCTAGTAACCTGCATCTCGCAGCAGGCTTTTATGTGGGCGTTATGTGATTTTTATTTTTATTTTTTTTCCCCCCTCCGCTGGAAAGCGCTCAACGGGCTCCTTCCGTTGCCAAACGTTCCATCCTCCATATGTATCTTCCTCTCTTCTTTTTCCACGCGTTCGCTCCTCGGCGGCCATCTCTTTCCGCGCAAGTTGACCCGACGCTAGTGATGTAACCGGCGTGCAAACAAGAACCCTCAAAGGCGCCAAAAGGGTTCTGCCAAGGCCAAACAAATCCAAACGGTCTCGGTCGATTTGACCCTAAGCAAGAAACAAAAGTGTACGTGCTGAACCAAACGACACGGCTCACCAAATCTGCCGACGTGTCGGCCTCCCAACTTGAAAATTATTTATAGTAAAAAATGTTCAAATATCGTAATTTCCTGCGTATGAGCCGTGACTTTTTTTCACATGCTTTCAACCCTGCAGCTTATGCGGTGGTAAGAGACAGGTGGAATATATGCGGAAGTGGCTTTTACCGGCCCGGCCCTGTTAGCGCTGCGCTAGCGTGTTACTGTCGTGTCTAGATGATTTTTACCAGTATGTTTTTTTTTTGTTTGTTTTGTTTTTTTTTTTTTAACCGGCCCCGTTAGTGCGCCGGCACTAGCGTTAAGGCAGCGCCGCTAGCACTAGCGTTAGTGTGGTGGTTTTAGCATTAGCATTAGCGTGGCGCCGCTAGCGTTAAACTCTGTGTACCGTCTTTCTTTTTCAATATCTCGTGTTTCAATGTGGGCACTTGCGGCTTTTACACGGCTGCGGCGTATGTACGTACCAAATGGTATTTCCTTTACAAATGTTCTGGGTGAGGCTTATAACCATGTGGGCGCTCTCGGCTGGGAATTACGGTACTGTAGTCGCTATATACCCTAACACAGGGGTGCTAAAACCATTTTGGCCCATAGATGGGCTTTTTCAAGCAGCTAACCACCCGCGATCTACCGACCAGGGGTTGGGATATTATTTATCTTTATCTCACGAGGACTCTTCCAGCTGCTTGCACTGTAATATGAATTTGTCAAGCACAGAGATCAAAATACAAGCGCAACTGGGCTGTATCAGGCCTGGAGTCTAACCCACCTGCAGTGAGAAACGCTCTCAGTCTGCGAGGTCCGTCCAAAGTTGCTCGGTGGCTTTACTGTGTAACTGCAGTTCTTGATACCTTGTTTAGTACATTTTGGTCTTTTTACTCAGTCCAACTCCCCTACTCATTTTTATACCCATAAGTTTCAAAGACAGAAATTGGAGGCCAACCCACTAGCTTGCTAGAGCGCAGCGTTGTGTACATGCTCAGTGACGCGCCAGAAAAGGCCAGGATTGGTCAGACCGGCTGTCAGTCAATTGACGTGACGCGATCGACGCGTTGAGCACGTGAGCCCTAACAATAATCATAATTTTTCCCACGGAGCAGAGAGAATGTATGCGTTGCTGCTGCATGTTAGCGGCTGTTTAAAGGTTTAGAATGAATGTTAGCCCGTCTGTGGCGTTTCACGTTATGTTGGCGTTAAGATGAACTATTTTTTTTTTTTTTTTAAGATGAACTTAAATGGGTTGCTTGAACATTTTGGTGTTCAAATATGGGTTTTATTTTCTTTAGTTTTATTTCAATTTGACAGTAAATTGGAGGTAATCCATTTTTTTCCTGAAGGATTTTAGAGAACGTTAGTAGCGCTCGTTCCGTGACACACAGATCTGCAACATATCGGTTTGTTGTTCTCTGGCTAAACGTTGCAAAACGTGGCACAGAATTAAGTTTATGAAGAAAAATGGATGGGCAAGTGATCGTCGTTTTCGATTTGACCACCAACAAGCCCGCTGAGAAAATACACAGCGACGCGTATTGAGCATTTAAAACTGAGGTTGTAAATTTTATTTTATTTTATTTTTTTACAAGGGAACCTTCAAGACTCTCATTGTTGACAGAGACTGATGATGCGTCGAGGCAGTTGGTACTCAAGCCTCCTCCACGTCAGTCAGATATTCACGAGGCCATCGATCACGTCCTGACAAGCTAAGACAAAACGAGCAGCGGGCGACGCTGCAGTTTCAGACCCGCCTCCTTTGAAGCGAGAGGTCTGCGCTGCGTCCGAGCCCCTGGAGGGGGGAGGAAAACCCCCCCCGAGGGTCTCCGTCAGCCCGTCAGGTCGAAATCTGCGTCCTCAAATGACAAACACCCGCCAGCTAGCTTGTTTCAGCGTTTGCCGGGGTGGCGTACTTTCTCGCGACAGCGGTCGTCCAATCACAGCAGCGCACCAGCGACACTTTTACTGCGCTCGTCGCCAAATCCGAGGGATGCTTTATCTGCCGCAAATACCTTATACTTTACTTGCGGAACTTCCAAGGCCAAAAGTTTATGGAACAACTTTAGCTTCCAGCGTTTTATTACGGAACCCAGCATCAAAGGTGTATAGCTTTTATGGGGAAGCTAGCATTGTGGTTCTGGCTACGTGGAATCGGGACATATTTACGGCTGTCGGCCGCCAACTGCTCGCACGTGTGAAATCGTCATGACGATGAGACCGTGGACACCTACTGAGACTCGAAAACTTGTAAGTTTATAAGTAACAGTTTGTTCAACTATTGTTGCTGTAAAAAGGCGTTTGGTAACAAGAAAATGCTGGTAGTAGCTCGTTGTTCAATTTTAGATCCGACAATTTAAAACTTTGGTTCACATTTAGCAAGAATTGTGGAAGTACAACGAGCCCATGCAAGTCTCTAGTCTCTATCTTGAAGTTACAACCAAGTCCCAAGTTACTGTGAGAAAAAATAAGTACCGTAATTCCCGGGCTACAGAGCGCAACTGGTTATAAACCTCGGTACACAGAAAGTTTAACGCTAGCACGGCGTTAGGCGCTACCGTTAAACTCTTTCTGTGTACTGAAGCTTATAACCAGGTGCGCTAACGCCAGCGCCGCATCACCGCATAAACCGCAAGGTTGAAAGCATGTGGGGGGGAAAAAAGTCGCGGCTTTTAGGCCGGAAATTACGGTAATACGTGACTGGCGACCAGTTCAGAGTGTCGTCCGGCTTTCTACCAGCGTTAGCCGTGAGAGGCTGCGGCACTCCCGCGACCGTTGTGAGAATAAGCGGCTTGGAAAATGGATGGAAGTGTGGTCCCCGCTAAATTTGAAGCGAGTCGAGTCAAGGTTAACAACTCGGGTTGATTATTTTAACGGTACAAGCTTGCTCGGTCGCGTTAGCCGCTTTGCTCAGTATCCGTACTCGGGTTGGTTGATAATCCCAAACTCTTGTTGTTTATTATTTTTTCCTTTCAATTCAACCCATAACAGACATGAGGCTTTGTTCGTGTTTGACCAGCAATCGCTTGGCTAGACTTTAACGTTAAGCTATCTTAAAGGTCTTGGCGGGTTTTATGATGATGGGTGGCGTCTGGATGCTGTAGTTGTGCTCGCTAACGGGTTTTTTTTCCGGTCTTCGTCCAGTTGGAGCATTTGTGCCGACTCCCATCGGACCGGATTTTGAAACGTGTGTTAATTCTAAGCACAACCGTCGGGCGCACACTTTCAAGTCTACCAAATCGAGTCTGTCGTAAGGTTTAGAGAATGAAGTCCTAAAATTGTCGACTTAAATCATGTGACGCGACTCTCCCGCCCTCAATCTCTGCTGGTTCGGAACGCAGATTATGGCATTTCCACTCATTTTGTTTCTGTTTTGTATCGAGGTTGTCTGCACCTGAAGGGAGATAAACGTAAGTCATAGTTGAGGGCCGGTAGAGACCCAAACAGGTGCTTACCGGTCCGAACCCTTTTCTTTTATCACGTCCGCTTCAGAGGCCTCCTTGCTAAGGCGTTCCACGCTCCCCCCCTCCCTCGCCAGCCCCTCTTCTACATGTGGAACTCATTTGTCCTTCCTGTGTTACTGAACACAAAGGTCAGTCCGACGGGGGGGGGATCAGCAAACCCGACGTGAAACGGCGAATCCGCCGCACGTCCGGACGGACTCCTTGACATCCCGGCAGCGGTCTTATCGGACCGTGCCCGGAGGAGGTTTTGCGAGCGCGGATGAGCTCATCGGCTTTGATTGTGCACGGTCCCGGCCGGGGCCGCGTGACGGGATGTTTCTGTTGGCCCCCTCGGAGAGGGGTGACCAAAAGCCCAGCGAGACAAAAGAGGGGAGATCCAGCTCGGCTTGTTGTTTTAACCCAGATTCGCCGCAATAAGTGTGGCCGCCATGTGGACCCTCTCACCGAGTGACCACCCCCCCAACCCTATCCTTGGCGGAGTAGCCAATCAGAGGAGACGTGGGAGGGGTGAGGGCGGAAGGGTCCGGGGCGGCCCGGTCCCGGAGAGGCACTGGTGCGTCAGATCTTCTAAAGAACGGGACTTACGAGCCGCTGCGGAGACAGGTTTGGACCCTTGTTGTCTGTTTTTGTTCTGCTGTTGAATTTGGGGATTTGCAGGTCACCTGGTGCATCGGAGCTGATGTAATCCGCCCTCCACGGTCCCGATCAAAAAACGGCCGCAGATGTGCTGAAGCATTAGGAAAGATTGGCTTGGTGGCTCGTGGAAAAGCTGACTCTGCTGTCCCGCTCTTATTACACCAGCAATATTTCCTCCACTGGGGACACGGCCAGGAAGGAGTCGGCGTCCAAGATCTGCACGCGACCTACTAAGACCATTGTTTGGGATCTCTACCTCGACTTGGAGGCTGAGTTTGGAGCAGGATGTCAGTCAAACAATGAAAATTCCCTTTGTCATCCCGAGTTTATGTTGACATTAAATGAGTGCAGTCCTTTACGGTAAAGATTTTAGCACTGGAGTCTTCTGGAAGAGATGCAGGGTGATTAACAGCAAGACCAAGACCGAGAGGCAGAGAAGGTCCCCAACTAAATACAGCAGATGAATGTTGGGGTAAAGAGGGAGCGAAGGCGGAGGTCTCAATTTACCAGTCGGTCTACGTTCCTACCCTCACCTTATGGGCATGAGCTGTGGGTCGTGACCGAAAGAACAAAGTCCCGGAAACAAGCGGCCGAAATGAGTTTCCTGGCTCTCCCTTAGAGATTAGGTGAGAAGCTCGGTCATCAGGGAGGGGCTCAGTGTCGAGCCGCTGCTCCATCCGGATGAGGCGGCTGGGGCATCTGATTCGGACGCCTCCTTGGTGAGGTGGTCCGGGCACGTCCCACCGGAAAGAGACCCCGAGGACGACCCAGGACACGCTGGAGAGACTATGTCTCTCGGCTAGCTTGGGAACGCCTCGGGATCCCTCCGGAAGAGCTGGAGGAAGTGGCTGGGGAAAGGGAAGTCTGGGTATCCCTACTGAAGCTACTTCCCCCGCGACCCAACCCAGAAAAGTGGTAACGGTTGGATGTGTTGAATGCTCTATATGTGTTGCTGCACTGTGTCTCGAAGTAGCAGTTGTTTAAATACCTGATATCTGTGCTAGATATCTGTGGTGTTTCTTATTGTATGTTAGCATTGAGATAGGACACGTTTGTTAGATGATGGTTTTCGTTGAAGGATTTTGTTTTGAAATATGCAGTGATGAATGGACTTGTTGTAGGTGTCAGTTTCACAGTAAGCTTCAACCAGAAGTGATGAAAACAGCTTGAAGCAAGCATACATTGCCTCTAATTTGGAGACGTGTTGGCGTACAATTTAAATGCCTTTTAAATTTTTTCAAAACTTCCCCCCTGTGGTCTCTCTGTATTTCAAATATTTGTCCACCACATGGTGTAACCCCCCCCCCTTCAAAGTATGCAACAAAATGTCACCCATTTGACCGTTTTCTGCAAGGCCGGCAAATATATTTCAGTCGAAATGCCGTTCCGTAATGCGGGGGGATTTTACCCCTTTATTGTTCATCAGGGTCACGTTGTCGAGACTGAAAGGAAACACTGGAGTTCCTGTCTTGTATAGCGTGGAAAGAAGAGATAAGATTTAAAAAAAAAAGAAGAAGAAGAAGCTGACCCTGAGGCTCTCCATTAAGCAGCTGACCCGGGGTCAGCCGGCGCCTGATAGCGTAACGGCCGCCTCGCCCGGGAGTCACGTGACTTGCTGATAAGATACCCCGAAGTACAAGGGCCTCATTGTGGACTCTTCAAATGAATACAAAGATCCGATACAAGGACTCTGCGGGGGGAAAAAAAAAAATCGATAAAGATGCTCCATCTTCCGCAAATAGACGCTGCCCCCGCAAATAGATACGCGCTCCAATTAGTCGACGTTATCCGCTTAGTCGCAATTTTAAAACAGTTCCTGGGGGTCTTCATCACACGCATGTGGTATGCTTTCATCGAAATACCCCGAGGATGAGAAATTATGGTATATTTTACACTTGTATTTCTTAACTCCGCCCCCAGTATGCAGCGAATAGGAATTTCAACCAAAGCTTAATGCTAATATAGCTCAATGCTAATATATAATGGGAAACACCGTAGGCAGGCTAAGTTAAATTAGCATCGACTTCACAGTGGTTATGACTACACAGAAAGTTCCCTACTCAAAATTCGGACTTGCCTATAAAAGTCATAGAAATTAAATTAATGGTTGGGTTCACTGTACGACACAATTATGTATTTGCTAGCCAAAACAGCAGCACCTAGCAAGCGTGCGGAGTCCGGGCTGTCGAAGCGGCGAGACAGAGCGTCGAAAAGTTTTGCTTCTCGTTTGTTGAAAATATTCCACTTTTGTATCCAGTTTTCTGATCCTCGGAATCAGGTCTCTGGTGGGCGGATCCCGCGGGGGCGATCACATGAGGGTTGCTGTTGTTGCCACGCATTGCTGTTGAATGACCCGCCTCCTTTGCCCCCCACCAACCGGACATCCACTTGCCTGGTGGCAAAATGGCTCCTCAGTGGCAGTGAACGTTACATACGGTGGTTCAGAATCTGGACATCGTGGTCCTCAAAAGAGGCTGCCGATTCCGGGACCTACCGACGTTTGGCAGCTGCGAGGTTTCCGCTGAGTTACGCCTCCGATGACCTCAATCCCCGCAAACCGACCGGCGTCCCGAGGTCGCCTTTGATGAGGCGTTTGTCGGACGCAAGACAAAGTCTTCCGAGGCTTTCAAGGCTAATTCCTCACCGACGAGAAAGCTGTCGCAAAACACGTGAGGCGGTACCGATAATCGGACGCAGCCGCGCGGATGAGACGCTAGGTCGCGGCAGGGATGCGTGACCTTTGAACCCTTGGCAGCGGTCGCGCGTTGGCCCACACGCTGCTCTTCTGTTTGACTGAAGCGCAGCCAGAACGCCGGTTGAGGACGGTTCTGGGTCTTGGCATCCGGTCACGTTAATAATTGAGGAGGAACAAATGCTGAGCCGAAATGGTTGCCCACGGAGACAAAAAAAAATACAGATTTATTGATTTGTTTTTAATCGGAGCAAAAAAAATGACAATGAGTATTTTCATATGAAGACTGAGAATATGTTTACTAAGTAAAAAAAAAAATGAAAGAATGAAAAAGAACAAATTGAGCCAAAATGGTGGTCAAGGACAATTTGTTCCCGATGGACGCTTAAGGCAGGGGTGTCAAACTCATTTTTGTCGCGGGCCGCATTGGGGTCCCGGTTTCCCTCAGCGGCTCGTCATGACTGTGGAACAAAAATATGTAACCATCTCATCATATTTACATTATCGGTTTATGAACTACTTTTGGAATCAGAAATCAATCAATCAGAACTATTCACGTTTGATAACGCAAAAAGGCTTGGAATATCTCAATTTGATCATTTATGATATATCCATCCATCCATTTTTTTCCGCTTATCCTCACAAGGGTCGCGGGGAGTGCGGGGCACACCCTTAACTGGTCGCCAGCCAATCGCAGGGCACATAGACACAAACAGCCACACTCACAATAACACCTATGGGCAATTTAGTGTCCAATTAATTTCCAATAAATTTTGCATGTTTTGGGGATGTGGGAGAAAACCCACACAGGCGGGGCCGGGATTGAACCCGGAACCTCAGAACACTTTCCAGCTGCCCCATTTATGATGTATGACAATTTGAAATTTTGGTACAGATTTTTGCAAGAATCACAGAAATTGACACTAGATTTGGGTTTGCGGGCCACATGAAATCATGTAGCAGGCCAGATCTGGCCCCCCCGGCCTTGAGTTTGACACCTGTGTCTTACACAGGGAATTGTCCCATAAAAATGCAGGAAACATTATAATTGAGCCAAAATGGTTGGTACTCCAGAACAAGTTGGATCCTTTGAAGATTCAGGGGGCAAAGGGGGGGCAAAGGGGGGGGGGGGGCAGCCTTTGCCATAAAAGTAAAATTGCTGAAAATAACATGCAAATAACAGAGCTACAAATGCTGGTCCAAATCAGGTTGGCTGCCTTCCGTGACGTCAACCTCGCGCAAATTTCAACTTTGACCCCAAACGGTGGTCCGGATCAGGTCTAACTCTGTGAAGATGACGACAGCCGTTCTCTCATTGCGCCCGAACAATAAACCGGAAGAACCGCGTTAGCGCTGACGCTAACAGGAAACTCTTCCCGCATCTGCGGATACGACGCCGTCCCGTTGCCGTGGCGAGTGTTTGTTTGTATCTCTGTGGCGATTTTTACGGCGGTGACGGGGCCAGCTGGAGTGCGGAACGGAGTCGTAATCCAAAATCCGCTTTGAACCTTCGTGGAAAAGCCAGCTTCCTTATTTTCAATAAAAAAAAAATTGTATTTATCACCTTACTGGCTTTCCCGTCCGACGTTTGACGATAACGAAGTCGGTCAGTTGCCGTGCAATAAAAAGTCACTCACCTGTGTTTGTTTTATGACGTGGCAGGTGTGTCCCACGGGGGGGCTGGCGACCAAGGGGGAGGGGACGCCGCCTTAAAACGATGTAGAGGCGGAAACCGGTGCCAAAAGTGCCAGGAGGAGCCCAGCGGGTCTGACGGCGCTCGGAAGGTAAAGGGGGGGACGCTCGGGGCGGGGAGTCCAGCGTTGACCTGGGAAAACCGTCGGCTGTCGGTGTTGAGAAGCAGACCGAAGGGATCCTGGTCTTAAGAAGGGCCCACAACAGGAAACGGGGGCAAAAAAAATAGCAAAGGGGCTAAATCAAGGACCGGAAGGATTAAAAGGACCGCAAAGAACCAGAGGAACACGAAAGACTGGAAAACGGGACTATAAGAAGGACTGAAAGACAGACTACAAGAAGCAGTGAAGGAATGAATCAGCTTGAGTGAACGAGTCCTTAAAGAAGGCCCGATCAAGGACTTGGAAAGGCTTATAAATGAACTGAAAGGAGAACTAAGACCGGGACTTGAAGGAAGTGGGAAGAACTGAAAGAAAGACTCTCAGGACTTAGAGAAGGAATAAAAGAAGGCCCGACTAAAGAACTTCATGAAGGTCTGAAACGAGAACGTGAGGAGCAACGAAAACAAGGACTCAAACAAGGTCTTCAATGACCCTGAACTGAAGTAAGAACTTAAAGGCTTTCCGGAAGGACTGAAAGACTACAAGAGGTCCTGAAACAAGGACTGAGGGATTCAGAGGAGCAGCGAAAGGATCTGAAGTGAGCCCGGACCATGTGCCACGTGATCGTGACGTGTCGCTCCATGCTGTGGACGCTGCTGAGCATCGTGGCCGCCTTCGGCGAGCTCATCGCCTTCATGAGCAGCGACTGGCTGGTGGGCTTCCCGCGGACGCCAGACCACCACCGCCACGGCTCCTCCTCGGGGGCGGCGGCGGCGGCGGCTGCCGGCGAGGCCTACCGCCCCACGCTGGGCATCTACGGCCGCTGCGTCAAGCTGCCGCACCTCCAGCGCGGCGTCCTGTGCGGGCCCTACGCCGTCCACTTCGGGGAGATCGCCAGCGGGTTCTGGCAGGCCACGTCCATCTTCCTGGCGGCCGGGATCCTGCTGCTGTGCGCCGTGGCCTTCATCTCCGTCTTCACCATGTGCTTCCAGAGCATCATGAAGAAGAGCATCTTCAACGTCTGCGGGCTGCTGCAAGGCATCGCCGGTGAGGTTGCGCCGTCCCAAAGCAGAAATGTCACAAAATATGTATTTACGGTTTATAGGCATTTTCCACACTCAACAGTGATAAGTTGCCATCTATACCGTAGCCTCGGTACACGTAGTTTAACGCTAGCGCGGCGTTAGCATTAGTGCTGGGTTAGCATTATCACAGCACTAGCGTTAGCGTGGGGTTAGCCTTAGCTCGGGATACAGAAAGAGTTTAACACTAGCGCGGCGTTAGTGATAAACTCTTTCGGTATACAGAGACTTAGAACCACTTGCGGTAATGCTGGCGCTGCGCGAACACTAGCGCCGCATAAACCGCAGGGTTGAAAGCGTGTGAAAAGAGTCGCGGCTTGTAGGCTGGAAATTTCTTTGGGCTTGTCCCGTTAGAGGTTTAAAAAAACAAAAAAAAATTTGCTTTAAGATGCAATATTTGGCTAGTCTTTACCATTTATGAAACTGGAGTACCCGCAGAAAAGCCACGCAGGCACAGCGGCAACATGCAAACGCCGCACAAGCAGGGATTTGAACCCCGGGCCTCAGAACTGTGGAGGCAGCCGCTTGAACTCCCGTAATTTCCGGCCTACAGAAATACCATTTGGTACATAAATACGCCGCACCTGTGTAAAAGCCGCAAGTGCCCACATTAAAACACGAGATACTTGGAGAAAAAGATAATACACAGAAATTTTTTTCAAAGTTTAATACCTTAGCTTCGCTTAAGATAGCAACAACACGGTAGCACTAACAGGGCTGGTTAAAAAAAAAAAAAAAACATACCTGTAAAAATCACTAAGACGCGGCAGTAGCACACTAGCACACCGCTAACGCTAGCCCAGCACTAACAGGCCCGGTTAAAAATATATATATATATAAATATATATACCGGTAAAAATCACCAAGACGCGGCAGCAACACACTAGCACAGCGCTAACACGGCCGGTTAAAGAAAAAAAAACATACCGGTAAAAGTCACTTCCTCGGCACATATATTCCACCGGTCTCACGCTTACTTTTCCCGCTCGAGTGCCGCCTTGCGGCCGCTAGAAAGCGGTGCGCGAAATTAACCACATCACCGCGTAAACCGCGTGGGGGGGGGGGGGGGGGGGAGTCGCAGTTTGTAGGCCGGAAATTACGGTAGTCGTCCACCGTGCTGCAATTGACCAATTTTTTCAAAAACGAAAGCAAAGTCAAAATGCGACGTCAATCATCGCTCTCCGTACGATCAGTAGCGCTCCAAGTTGCGCGCTTGTGCGTATCCTAGTGCATGTTTGTGCACGAGTCCAGCGTGTGTGCGCATTTATTCATATTTGTGTATAAACTAGCGCGTTTGTGAACGTAGACCAGCGCACGTGTACGCGTCCGGCCTGCGAAATCCGTCCCTTCAGTCCGCCAGCGCGTCAGATGTAGCGCAACAACATGTGGAAAGAATTTCTGACCTACTTTTCATTTCCTCCTCGCTCGCCGCGCCTTCTCGCACAAAGAGAAACAAAAGCCGCAGAAAAATGCACGCGCGTGTACAGGAGATGAAGGGCGAAAACTTCTTTCTGCGGTTCGTGTGACGGAGGAGCTGCGAAACTCAAATCGCAAAAAAATGACAGTGGAGGTCGCGGTTGCAAAAGTGCGCACACCCTCTATTAACTTGGGGGCGTGGCCATCCATGGTCAGAATTCACATTCAACCTTATCTTCAATGGGACTCAGCACACACGCGGCACCCGTTTAACTGCGTCTGATTCATCCCAAATCAAGTTCTGGTGTTCTAGTGGACTTTTCCAGGCATTTGTGGTCTGCCGAGAGCTTCGGTGGCATCAGGGGGGAGTTTGAAGGGATTGAACTCTGTCTTAAAAAGATATAAAAAGCCGCAAGTGTGGCATTCGAACAGGGGTGTGTAGACTTTTTATAACCACTACATACAGTAAGAAAATTTGGTGTCGATTTAGGGTTTTAAAACGATGTTCGGGTTTCAAAGTTGGATTTAAAAATGGTTTTCAAATTAGTTTCTCGTTATAGTTTCAAAAGGGGCTTGAAATTAGTTTCAAAACCCCCCCGCGACCCTCTTGAGGATAAGCGGCAAAGAAAATGGATGAATGGATTAGTTTCAAAGTGGAACTTTCCTCACATTTGTTTTTTTTTTTTAAATTCGGCATATCTAAACATTAATTTTTTTAAATTAGCCATATTTTAAAATACATCCATACAATTAATACAATAAAATAGAACAAAAAAATCCAGTTATTGGGGGGAAAATGAGAAAGAAATGTATTGAAGTAAAATATAAGACTTCATTTTTAAAACACTGAACTTGTTATTTTTGAAATTGCATCAGGCGTGCTGTTATTTTTACATATTTTTGTTGCGCACGCCCCCGAATCCAACGGACTTTGTCTCTCTCTCTCTCTCAATCCGGGTCAGGCCTCTTCCTGATCCTGGGCCTGATGCTGTACCCGGCCGGCTGGGGCTCGGACAAGGCCCGCCTGTACTGCGGCGCGGAGGCGGCGCCGTACCGGCCCGGCCTGTGCTCCATGGGCTGGGCCTTCTACACGGCCGCCGGCGGGACGGCGCTCACCTTCCTGTGCGCCGTCTTCTCGGCGCAGGCGGAGATCGCCACGTCCAGCGACAAAGTGCAGGAGGAGATCGAGGAGGGCAAGAGCCTCATCTGCCTCCTCTGAACGCCGCCACCGGAGACTCGGCGCTGTAAATACGTGTACATAGATTCCGCGTTCCGTTGTCCGATCAGGGGGTTACGCCACTCCAGACTAATAAAAAGTCCACTCGCCGTTGGGATATTGACTGCCTCTGTCTATGTTGTCTGTGTTTGCGGGTAGAGAGCTGGTGCATGTGACGTCACCGTTCTCACGGCGCCATATTGCAGGTCAAACGGAGCCGCTCGACATTGCGGGAGACGTTGAACCGGAGCGGAATATTCGCAATACCTGAGACAAATATTCAAAGATGTCGGTCCGTGGAATGCCAGATGAAAAGACCGGAAAAGATCGACGGATTTCGGCAATTAAACGCGACTGATGGTGCCCGACCAAAATACGCACACGCCTGTGTAGCGATCGCTTCACTTCAGGTAGGAATCGTTCTTCTCAATCTCAAATTACCAAAAAGTATTTCTTATGCCAAGTTGGCTCATTTGAGAACAATATTTAAAAAAAAAAAAAGACAGGGCGTCATCTCCAATGTACACGGAAGCGTGTTGCGGCCACACGTTAAACTTTGGTAAACCTCTCCGTGACTTTTTTTTTTTTTTTTAAATATGCATTGTTCTCAAATGAGTCCAATGCATATTAAAAAAATAAAATAAAATAAACAATCGGTCACACAGAAGTTTACATAGGTTAACGTGTGGGCGTAACACGCTCCCGTGTACCGGGGCTGAAGCTTATCCCAGCGTTTTTTTTGTTTTAAATACGCATTGGACTCATTTGAGAACAATGCATATTAAAAAAAAAAAAAAAACCTACGTCACGGAGAAGTTTACCAAAGTTTAACATGTGGCCGCAACGCGCTTCCGTGTACGGAGGAGCCGACTCGACTCCCCCCCCCAATCATAGTCAATGAATGCGTGTTTGTGTAAAACCAGGGGGTCATTTATTGAAATATTGGTATTTGTATTGAAAAAAAATCTGACAGGCTCCATCATTATGTGGGATTTATTCCTGATTGAGAGCAGATCCAGCAACAAATTATTTGTTCGTGTCCAGATTTTTATACGCTTTCAAACCTTTCTGTGTAAATCTCGACGAGCTACTCACCAGATCCACGTGTAGATCCAGTTGTCCAAGACAAGCGGAAGCGTATTAACAGTCATATTTCTTATCGGCATTAAATGCCGAGATTATCTAACTTTTCCACGTACCTTCGTTTATTTTCACCTTGTAAATGTTTAACGGTAGCGGACAAAACTCTGAGGGCGTCGTTACAAGACGTATTTCCGTGTCGTCTCCGACCGACTTAGCGTTGAGCAATGCTGAGCTTGCCCGGCAGTAGGGCGAGGTAAACAAAAGTCACGTGATTTTTATGGCCGAGGTGAACTGTCATGATGGCTCGTCAACGTTGTGAATAGCTCATTGTCGCCCTCTAGTGGAAAATCGGCCCCGGTGCACCACGGTTTCCGGAAAAATCTCTTCAAATTTGTGACACACATTACAAGGTCTAGGTAAATTTTTTTTTTTTTTAATTGTTTTCTTGAAGAAGAAAAGCAAAAGATGTTTTAAAAAGAACATTTCATCCGGCACCAATAAATATTACAAACATCATGGCGGAACCGAAAGTCGAAGTTCGCCAAGTTTAAATCTTTCCTTCACATTTTGATTTTTCAGTGTTTCTACCGTCCGTCTTCGGTGCGACCGCGCCTTGAAATGAATAAAACTCGAGCAGTAATTTACACGTTGGTCATTTGCGTGCGTGAAGTGTCTGAGGCAGGCATTGATCAAACTTAAGTCCTTCACGTTCCCGTCCAGCCGCTGCATTGCTTGAAATGCGTGAAGAGAACGCGGGTGGCCGTTGCGCCATCCTGAGTGCGAGTGAGGTAAAGGTGAAAAAACCCGGAAAAAGAAAACAACCACATCCTTACATAAATGTCGTTTTTCTTACGATGATCCTCAGTTTAGCTATTTTTAAAATCGCGGCCGCTGGGACGGAATGGGGAGCATGTGGGGTGCTATTTACATGCAGGCCGCTAGAGGGAAGCAGCGCTTCACTTTGCATTCAAGGCAATTGAATGAAAATGTTAAAGCGAAAAAAGTCAATCTAGCAAAGAATCATTTTTTTTTTTGGGGCGGGGGGGATCATTTTACTGCCCTTTTTCGCGCTAAATCTGGGGAAGTAGATTAGTGGCGCCAGGATTTGAACTTGAAATGTAAAGTCATCACATTGTCAAAGGTTGGATTTCAGTGTAACAATTAAAAGTAAGTAAGTAAGCTTCTTTCGGCTTGTCCCTTTAGGGGTCCTCGCAGCGTGACATCACAGATTCATGCTCACATTTTTTAAACCGGACATAACCCGTTGAGGCCCCAGTGGGATGTGAACTCACAACCCCTGGTTTCCCAAACCAATGCTCTAACCACTGAGCTATGGGGCCTCTTCAATGGTAACAATTCAACTGGCTAATTGCTAACAGCCAGCCGATCTTGCAACACTTTCTAAGTCATGTGACCAAGAAAGTGTTACTGCGATTGGCTGGCTGTTTGGCCTTGACCTGAAGTAACCCCGCCTGGCGGCACAGACGGTGAATTTCGTACAGCGAATTGTTAACATTGAAAAATTATAGCAAAATACAACTATTGAAAATGTCATCACTTTACATTTCATATTCAAATCCTGGCTGCACTAATATACTTCCATAAAAATCGAGACAATATTTGTTCCAATCTACTACTTTCCTCCCCTAAAAATACAAAATGCATTTTTCTTTCTCAAGGATATAACAAGGTGCTCCCCTCCCTCAACAAAATCAACTTTTAATGTCTCCTATTCCTACTTTTTCCTTTTAAATATAAATAATATGCCTTTTGGGGTGATTTAAAAAAAAAAGAAAAAAAATTCTCATATTTTTTTCCCAAACAATTCTGAAATTATTCACACAAGCTTGTGTGCTTTGTCGAAAGTTTTGTCCAAGGAAAACTGACTAGCTTTGTAAAATTAGTCTCCCCCACCTCAAAAATAATGCTGAAATTTTTTGGGGGGGAATAATGACTGCATCAAAATAAAAAATATCAGCTGTTCCTGTAATATTTGCCTTCTAATGACTTTTTTCCCCCTTCAAAATAGTTGTATACCCCCCCCCCCCCCGCATATCCAACTTTATTCTTGTAAATGCCTTTTTGAAAAAACACTTAAAAAAAAAAAAGTCTTGTATTATTCCAATTGTAGTAATATACACATTTTTTAAATCAAAATGAAATTTCTGTTAATTTCAATACTTTTTGTCTTACACATTTAAAAAAATTAAATGGCCTTTGTTTTATAAATTCCAACAATATTAGCGTTGAATTGTTATTTTACGGTTTCGCCTCAAAATGTACTTTATCTTTTTATACTTGATTTCAATTGAATAATAATTTACTTAATTTTACTTTACTTTTTTTCCACTTTGAAAAATAATTGCAACCTAAGCTCCCCCCCTTTTTATAATGTCGCAAATTTTTTTTTACCCCTTCTTCAAAATCTGACATAATCTTTGCCCCCCCCCCCGTCTCCAACTGTATTTGATTGCGTTTTTCGAAGGAAGCGCGATGGAAAGTAGGTACGGTCGAGCGGCCGGCGACGAGCGCGCACGTTCGAGTCCCCCCCTTTCTCAGATGCTCTCCTTGAAGGCTCCCTGCGCCGCTTTGGAGCCGGCGGTGGCGGCGGCCGTCTGCACCGTCTTGTTGGACATGACGCCCGCCGCCAGCTCCTGCTGGGCCTTCTGGAAGCTGGCGCCGGTGGTCCGGTACATGGCGTGCACCTGACGGGGGGGGGGCGCCAAAGAGGTGAAAACGGGCCCACGGGGGGCCGCTAAACGGCGGCGGGCGGCATTTCCCACCTTTTTGAACATGACCAGCGACATGACGGCCTGCGCGGTGAACAGCGCCGCCACCAGGACGGTCAGCACGCCCACGGCAATGCTGACGTTGAGGCACGTCAGGGCCGAGACCCACCCGCTGGGGAGGGGGGCCGCCCGCAAAAAGAGATTTTACCAAGCATATCGTAATAATATAAGAAAAGCGGTGGCTTTTTTTTTGGGCTGTCGAGTAAACAAACGCACCGCGAAACTACAGCAACCGCGTACGTAGAACTACGGGGGGCGGCGAACGCTACCCGTGGACCCGTTTCCTTACCAGGCTCCCCATCCCGGGAGGCCCACGCTTTGCAACACGTAGACGCCCACCTGGCACACGTACACGAAGAAGAACACGAAGAAGCGGAACGAGCTGTCGCTCCTGCCGCAGAAGAAGAAGACGACGATGACGCCGCGCGCGGCGGGAAGTCGACACGGCCGGTCCGGCGCGGGACTCACTTGAATGCCCCGTAAACGGGTCGGTACCAGCACACGAAGGAGCACGGCGTGAAGAGCAGGAACCAGAGGATGGCCAGGCCGAAGTCGGCGCCGCGCCCCGGGTCCACGCAGAACCACGCCAGAGTGCCCAGCAGGTTAGCCAGCAGCGTCCCCGTGTGGACTGGAGGTGAAGTACAAGGCACAATGCGGTTGCCGTTTTGCAGCGATCCTCACAACCCGGCCTCCGAAGCAAAAAAAAAAAAAAATGATCTGAGCGTCATGTGACCCAATCGGCGGCAGACACGCACACATCCACAGATAGTACATGATCTTGACCGTCTTCTGGTACTCCACGGGAATGTCCACCGTGACGTCGTGGTAGAAACACGGCCCCACCGGGAACTTCTCCGGGAGCGGCGGCCAGTTGTTCTTCCTGCCTGGGGGGGGCACAACACATTCAGTACACACACACACACGGAGATACCAACCATCCATTGTCCATAAATACAGTACAGTACAACACACTTAAAATGTTTTGTTTTTTAAAGCTTTTGCAATGTTTTTGTATTACTTTGTATTTTAGAAGTCATTTGAAGCTATCGCACAAAACATTTTTCCATTACTTTTGTTAATTAAAAAAAAAAAAGTTTACAAGGCTGGGGCCGAGTCGCTACAGCCTCGCCTACCCTACGACTAAAGCATACATTTTCAGCAAAAATAAATGTATTTCTTAAATTATTTTATTATATAAAGTATTTAAATGATGCAGTTTATTATCAGGAAAAGCTAAAAAAGAATGGCTTAAAAAGCCAAATTTAGGCTTGGAACGCATTATTTTATTTTCCATTAATTGTAATGGGAACTATCGAGTTGGTTTTTGAACAACTCACTTCTCGAAGGGAACCGAGGTTGCCCCCCCCGTAACAAAGCTATATAAGCATTCACACCGACATAGTTGGTCCCTTTAAAGATGTGCTACAATTTCACAAAACGTGGTTTGGTTTCTCTCCGCGTGGCGAATTAATGTGGCATTTGCGAAATGCCACAAAAAGACCACCCGAAGACGCAGAAATGGGGAAACGTTCGTGGCCCCCCCCCAAAAAAATCTTTTGGTGAGTGCTGTACTGTCAGTTAGATGACGATAACGGAAGGACCTCCAGAAGCGCTGAGCGACTGCATCTCGCGCTCTCGCCGGTCCAGCTCGGCCGCCTTCCTTTCCAGCTCTTCCTGCCTTCTCAGCAGCTCGCCGGCGCCCCCTGTCGACTCCTGAGCGTCAAGGCGTACGTGAGCGTGACACCTTTTCAATAAATGGGGGTGGAGGGGTGGGATGGGGGGGGGATGTCACCTGCACCCGAGGCTGAGAGTAGACGGGCGGCTCCTCCGTGGGCTTCATGATGGCGGGCTGCGTCGGGGCGCCGGGGGTCACCGCCGGGGGGGGCTTGCTCGCCATCGCCGCCTAGACGTGCGCACACGCGTTTGGAGAGAGAAAAAAAAAAAAATTGATGGAAAATCATAATGAAGAGACACGTTTCATTGAATTGATCCATTACAGCGTAGGTGTCAAACATGAGGCCAGGGGCCGGATCTGGCCCGCCACATGATTTTGTGTGGCCCGCGGAGGCAAATCGTATGTATCAACTCTCATGAATTTTTTTTCTGTCAAAATCTGTACCAAAATTGTCATTACAAAAATGACAACATTCAGCTATTACAAGCATTTTTGTGTGACCAAACAACAACATTTCTGATTCCAAAACAAGTTCATAAATTTCATATGTAAATATGATGAGGCGGTTAAAGATTTTTTAAGGTTCCACAATTGTTAACTGCCCTCTGAGGGTGAACCGTAAGTAAAACGTGGCCTGCGACAAAAACGGGTTTGACACCCCCGCGTTGGAGTGTTAAAAAGTTGTTCATCTTCCCGCCCTTTTACAGTGAAGTACCCCGAATACTCACTTTACACTGCATAAAAAAATTATTTTCCACAATGTTTATTTCTCACTCCATTTTAAGTTCAAATTGTCAAAGTAAATGAGAACAGTTTAAACGTAGACGTTTAAACGCCACATCCTTTCACCGAACTTAGCTTCACGCTAACGTACAATGGGAAACCGCATCGTCGGGATACCGGAAATTAGCGCAGATGTCACCGAGCGCTTTCAAACGACTGCTACGTCAACACACATAGAGCAACAACACATAGAACGAAACTCACGTGGTCCTATTCTATCTGATCTACGGGGAACAAAGAATTCTACTAGTTTGGGTCGCGCAAGTCCAAATTCGGACTGTAAAACTCCAAAAACCTGATGCTGCGCTAAAATCCACATTGACGCATCACCACCAGGCTATGCTACCATTAGCGCGTTTGTTTTTTTTTGTCGTCTCCCCAACCAATTTCCCCGAGCGATAAAACGCTGACCGGTTTGGCGTCCGTGAAGGGGTTGTACTCTTCCAATCGCGCCGCCATCGCCGTCGCCGTCGTCGTCGTCGTCTGCCTGGCTTGCGTCACGGAAGGGTCCTGAAACACATCGGAAACATTTTACCCTTTGAACCGCCATTTTTTAACAGATACGGCTGCTTTTTTCTGAGAAGCAAGACGCAAAATTTTTGTAGCAGTAGCCGCTTACGTGAATAACCAAAAGAAAATACAAACGATACAAACATTGTTTTTGTAAATCTTATTTTAGCAAATAAATCAGCAACTATTTTGATCATCAATTGATCGCTTCGGGATGTTGTTCAGTTAAAATTTTCCCAAACCTCAGTTTATCATTGAGTTGAATTATTATTTTTTTCCTGATTGTTAAAATAATGACCAGCTGCATTCCTACAAGTAGCGTACAGTCGACGGAAAAGTACTACCTTGGCCGCCGTCCCCGCTAGCTTAGCATCAGCCTCCCGCGCGCTCTTCAGATCCAAAATGAGGCGAACCTCCTGGTCTTCCCCAACATATCCCGAGTCCCCCCCCCCACGCAAAAGTGGACTCCTTCTTGTCACCAGACCCCCCCCCCCCGCCCTAAATAATTCACACGGGGGGGCTGTTGTGAAACATTAATACGCCGGAACGTGCCAAACAAAGACCGTTTTGGTTCAGTTCTGAACTGTTTCTTTTTTTTTTTTGGGGGGGGGGGATGTTTTCACGAAGGAGGCAGCACAGTGGTAAGTGGCTACAAAGTCTGCCTCACAGTACTGAGGTTCGATGTTCAAATCTCAGATGGGGGTGGGGGGACTTCCTGCACTCAAGCTCGTCTTCTGTGGGTACTTTGAAATAAAATTGACCAAAAGAGGACATACAACATTTTCCCCAAAATTAAAATTTTTTTCTCCCCAGAGAAAATATACATTTAATTATTTTTTGGTTACTATACTGTAGACTTTTTATGAAAATATACAACACGCATTCTGCGTAAGTATATATTTTAAACCTACCGCCACACACTACTTTTTTTAGACAGAAAGATACAGCTAGTTTAGAAAAAAATATTAAATGTCCAATTTTTTCATTGTTGAAATGTACACATTTTTTCTAGAAAATATGCTATTTTTTTTAAACATATGCCCTTTTCAAAAATATTTTTGGGGGGCTGTATTCATTTATATTCATGGACTTTAGATTCACCGAAGACTCCGGCATGAATGTTTTTTTTTAATTATTATTTTTATTGTTAGCCGAATTGCAAAAATCGCCTGCGTCGTTTTTAACTTGGATTTGTGAAATTCATGAGCAATATTCATGTGCTTTAGCATAAACCTTTTCTGAACCCCCGAAAAGAATTGCGACAGGTTGAAACGAGGCAAGTATACTTTCCTTGTTTATTAAAATTGCGATTTTTTTGTTTTTACTCTGAAAACATTTTTCGAATTGCGCTATAGAATATGGATGGATTGATTTTTCTAGATGGGAGGGGGGGGGTCGTAAAGTTACAGTATCAATGGACTCGCAGTGGAGAAGCGTTGCCCCGATTGGCCGAGAAAAGTGGGACGACCCCCGTTGTGCAGCCTGTGGGTGGGAGGGAGGATGTGGGGGGGGGGGGGGCTCCCCATCCCTTTAGCATATGCGTCCTTTTGCTAGCCCTCGGGCGATGGCGTGCATGCCAAAAACATGGCGGCCCCGCTGGGCTCCGTGTGAATAATTTACACAGCGTGGGGGTGGGGGATTTACAACACGAGTGTCGTTCAAGAGCCGTCGATTGACTTTCAACGAGTGGCCGATTCATCGGTTTTTGTCCACTTTCAGATTTGGGACTGGAATTTGTTCACATTTTTCCAGTTCCGTCGAGTTCACCCCCCCCAAAAAAAAGCACTACTTTCATGGAAGACCATGCGCAATGCTAACAGCGGTTAGTCTACTTATTTATTGGACACCTGAATAACCGACAGCAATATTAAAATGTTAGCGGCCCACACAGAAAGATTGAAGCAAAAAAAATTGGAGTGACCCAGCCCGCTTCTCTTGTGTTACATAAATTGGACTTTCAAGTTCTCTAAATTCCGACACCCTGTGAGGCGGTGAAGGGGTCTGAATGTCAGGTCAAATGTCAAATTCAATGTCAAATGCTTGTTAAATATATCTTTTTTAAAATTGTGTTTAGAGCTGACAATAACTGTTTATTGTGTCAATAAAGACGATCCATCGTCGGTTGGACTTTTTTATTGATTGCAACAGCACTTTTAATACAGAAAACTTAATTAACACAATGACAAATAAGTCTCCATAAGGTCTTTTCTTTTTAACACATGCGATTATTGACAGATGTACAGCACCCACTAGTGGCAAGGAGGACTTAATGTCAAATTTCTTTTCCTTTAAGTATCGGTAGCTAGTACTAGCAAGTTCAAATCAATCATATCAAAAACCTTTTGATTCCTGCTATAGTTAATCACCAATCACGATATAAAAAAAATGAAACCTCGAGCTAGCAAAAGTGAATAAATAATAATCAGCGAATGGGTTGCCGCCATATTGGAGCCGATGACTCATTTTCAATTTTTACGAAATGTCGGAGGTATGACTATCAAACTTGATATTTTTTGGGGCAAATGGACAGGAATTCCCGGGAATCCCGTAGAGGACGTCAGGAAAAATGACCCAGAAGGTACTTCTTGCCTTTTTTTTTTTTTTTTTACAATTTCCGATTTGAAAGATGGCTGCTTCAGCTTTGTCACAAAAAAGCACTTTTGCTAAGTCAGGATTAATTTGTGTTATTTAGCGATGCATCATGGTAAATCATACCTGTCAACTTTTCAGAGTGCCAACCTGTATAAACTATCAAAAAAAAATCCTTAAAAAATACTGAAGCAAATTATGTCAAAATAACGGAGGGAAAAAACAAAGACAAAAAATCTCCATCATGATAATATCTGAAGTTAATGTCTAATTATCACATTCTATTTAGTGGCATTACTGTGTTCAGAATTGTATTCACGTGTAACTTTCTCCACCAACTCTAAATGGCGACCCTTCGGCTCAAAATTACAGCATCCGTCCATATTGACTTTGCGGAAAACAGACATTTTCAGAATCCGCATGATGTGTAAGATTCACCACAAAATCCGTATGAATGACGGCTAAACCGTACGAGTTGACAGGTATGGTAAATCGCGTCGGAATAGGCTGCTGATGGGCCAACGATTATCAT
This sequence comes from Syngnathoides biaculeatus, assembly GCF_019802595.1. Lineage (NCBI taxonomy): Eukaryota > Metazoa > Chordata > Actinopteri > Syngnathiformes > Syngnathidae > Syngnathoides > Syngnathoides biaculeatus. The sequence continues at coordinate 21,084,362 of NC_084656.1, forward strand.
ATGAAAGTTTCATAGGAATATCTAAACAATTAAAATTACGGGCATCGAAAAACATATTTCGGTCACAAATTTCCCATTGTTTCTAATGGAAATGGAAAACGTTATTCACCCCTGACTTCTGAAATTCAAATTTTAATAATTTTTTTAGTCCTGAACCGATCATATTGCTCTTGGTGTCGTTGGAAAGTTTATTTCACGCTCTTTCGGGATAAATAATCCCTTTGAGCATCATAGCAATGGATAGGTTTCCAATGACGTCACCACCACCCTTAGACCAATCGGATTAATTAACGATACAAAAAAAACTTCATCTATCACCCGTGTTCTGTGACACACAAGATGGCGGAACTGGAATGGCGTCAAACTTTGGTACTTACCTTGATAATGAACTTCTCAAAATATCTGCGTCTTGTCACACAATTTGCTCGTTTACAACATATATGAATAATAGTGCCTCGCAGTAGCACCGCAAATCTGTTTATGGCTTTAAGGTACAACAACATACTACAAAATTTCCCCCCCGCAAAAAAAGTTTGAATTATTGAACAGGCAGTGAGGTCATACTAACGTTTTCAAGTTCAGTCAATATTGTCGTTTTTGCAGATTATAAATGATGTGTCAGCGCCTTTCTTTTCGTTGGTTTGTCAAATAAACGTGATTTATGTTGGCAGCAAAACATAATTAGCGCTAAAAACAGACGTGAGTTGAAGTCTCATCATGTAAAAAAAAAAGCGTTTTGATCACGAGGGCGAGGCTAACGTGGCTAAGCTAACAGCTAATTTTCATTTACCTGGAAAGGGTTGCTGAGCTCCGGCTCCGTGAACGCGTTGCTGTCGTGCTCCGACATGGTTCTACCAACTTCACCACCCTCGTTGAGATGACAACAAACAAAAATATATATCTATATAGAAAAATAATCGTGAGAGGAACACAGAAAACGGGGAAAGAAAAAAACTCAATGTTGACAGTACTGAATGCCGCTTGAAGAGATCTTTACCCAAGGCGAGAGGAATCCTCATAACGCGACCGCAAATGCGGAAGTGGTGAACATTACGTCACTAATACCAAGGGGACTGTAAAGATGTGGATGGTTTTGATAATTAAAAAAAGATTTAAAATGTTGTAAGACACACATTTATAATAGACATTTAATAATATCCCACAGCGAATTAATATAATGACTACAAAGCTCAAATCATGTCACGTGCACATATTTCAGAGATCCTCTCCCATGGAGATTAAAACTCGTGACGTGTAACCTGGGAATAATGCGGAACCACTTCACACGATGTCACCATTTTGATTTCTATAAATATGCACTTATTTTTGACTAAATACATAAATCTCCATCTAGTAATTAAAAAATAAAATCACTCCTGATTCCTATGGTCATAACTCACCCGGAAGTAGATGTTTTCTATAAATTCTTAAGGCAAAACACGTCCTATTTTTGTTCTATGGACTATGAAAATATTAACTGCTTTTTTTAATGACTAATGGTGTCGTCCTTATTATTATTTTTTTTACTAGATATATAAATGTCCATCTCGTAATTAGAAAAATAAAGTCACTCTTGATTCTTATGGTCATAACTCACCTGGAAGTGGATGTTTTCTATAAATTCTTTAAAAAACATATTTTTGTTCTACGGCATGTACTGTTGAAAAAAAAATACCTGCAATGTATTCTAATGTAAGAGTCACAATAAATTGAAAACATTATTACAATAGATTCACTATTAAACTAAATATATTAAGTCTTTAAAGGGGTTTGTGTGCAATTTAGCAGTTTATTTAGGCAGTTGTGTATACAAACGATTCCAACAGTTTCCATTCGGATACGACGCTAACACTCGTTCGGTTGGGTCCCTTTACACAAAGCAATTTACGCAAATTCCACTCCAAAACATTTTCCCCACACATTCTTTTTTTTTCCCCCCCTACATACAAAAATCAAAACACACCCAGAGTTGTAAGCCAAAAGTTCGCCCTTCGCAAAACTTAACGATTCAGACTACGTATATTCGATACTCTCATTTCAACAACAACAAAACAAAAAAAAGGTCAACTTTAGGCGTTCAGTCGGAATGAAATGTAACAATCAAAATATTTTCAAACTATTTTTTTTTTATATAAAGCCGTGAACATCAGCAACCGCTGACATCGCTGCATGAAAACACAATATGTATCTAACAGTGAAACAAGAAAAAAAAAATCATCTCCAACCACCATCATGGAGCAGAGGTCCGCAGTAGTTTGGCAAAAAAAAAATAATAAAAATATATATATATGTTTTAATATATTCCCATATGTTAATTAAGACAGGGAATTAAAATGGGCCAATAATCAAAAACAAAAGAACTGCACTGCAGCAGTGAGGAACCATTTTCCCCCCATTTTTAGTTCTTGTAAATTTCTGACAAAAAAAAAACAAAAATCAACCTAAATGTTCATCATAAATCACATATTAAATGTTTTTTTTTGGGGGGGGGGCATATGTAGTTTTTATAGGTTCCCCACCCCTGCCAAATAAGGCAACCTGACAGCAGACAATGATAAGATTTCCATGACAAGTGACACATTCATAAGTCTGGTATAGAAATATGTAATGTTTCTCTACGACTGCAATTAAGTAAACACACAGGGGTGGGAAATACTTGCGACATTTTTTTTTCTTTTTAACTAAAACAGACCACCAAAAAAGCCAATTCTTAATCATCACGACACAATAATTAAAAAAAAATGAACAAATGTCAAATCAATCGCTATCATGGGGAGGGGGGGAGAAAATCTCAGGATTTCAGCATTAAATCGCTCCTAAACAGTACAAAAATCAGCCTTATCAAACTGCTCCATTTAATTTTAAGATTGTCAACAGTCAAAATACTGTCAAATTTTAAATTGATCAAGCGGGCACACAATTTCTTGGCACAACTAGTCAATGAACGCCCCCCCCCCCACGTGTTTGTTGGCGTGAGGAGAGTTGACAAGTCATACAGATGAGGGAAAGGAAAAATATAAAAAAATAAAATGAAAATCCAGCACTAGATTTCGGGAAACTAATATTTTCACTTGGGTGGGTTTACGCCGCATTGATTCGGTGGCAAGTCCCACTTTTGGGGGGGGGGGGTCAATTTCAGATTTTAGTGTCACTTACACAAGCACAGAAGTGGAAATACTTTGAAATATACCAGTAAATTTTGTCAATCAGGTCCTTGTTCGATCCCCTCCCCTCAACCCCCCGATATTAACGTAAATTACAAATAAAGCATAGCCAATTAATTACGATTGAAACGTCCACCATAAGGAAAATAATGCGATGTTGACCCGTCGTTTACAACCAATACGGGTGGGGGGCGTGCGCCCAGACCAAATAAGACCTAACATTTAATATTTTCAAAATTTACGTTATCTTTTACGTCCATGTATGTGTAGTTTGACGCATGCAGATGTAATCGCAGGATGTGGAAATCAGAATCAGCTCTCGGCTTGGGCCTGTCGTGTAAATCCACCCTTGTACAGTGATTTATAACTATGTTATTACACATACATGAAAAAAATGGCGGTACAGTGTTCCCCTGATATGTGCAGGCTGATAGGGACAAGACCCCTGCCGCCAATAAATGCACAATTAATTGACGTTCCGTCTCAAGATTTTTCCAAGAGCCTTTAGATGCAACAATTTGGAATCGAAAAACTATTTAGATAGGGCTATGTCCTCCCTCAGTATGATCATTCAATAAAGGGAGGATGAGTTAGCGCGTATGTGGGGGAACACTGTAAAGACAAAGCTGGGATGAGTTTAGCGGGAGTTGGGCGATTGCACTTCCTGACGGCCCGACGAGTCTGCCGCCGGTCAGTCACGTGACGTAGACACAAACGAATTAAACTAGAGCAGCAGGAATGAAAAGAAAAGGTGTGCAAAAAGGGGCTTCTTCCTTCTCTCGCACAGGTGAAAAAAAAAAAACGACAAAAACTTGGATTTTTTTTTTTCCATATTTTTTGCACTGGAAGCTGACTGGCCCGACAGCACAGCGAATTCAGTGTAATCACTTCACAAGGTGTTAATATGCCGGCTCCCCGAACCCCCAGAAAACAACCCCCCCGCCCCCCCAAAAAAAAAAAAAAAAAAAAAAATCGCTCTCCCCTTCGTCTGGTTAGCGCGGCTCACCCACCGCGCGGCGCCGCTGTCCCGGCCCGGGCGGCAAACGGATTGCATGCTTATTGCTATTAAGAGACGCGGAGAGCAAACAAGGCTGTGGCGATCGCCGCGTGCGGAAGGAAAAAGTGCGCGCGCTGCGCGTGGCGAGCTATCGTGCGAGCAGTTTGATGAGGTTGGCGCACATCTCGAAGAACTCGATGGTGTGGCTGCCCGGCCGCGGCGCGGCGGGGACGTCGGCGCCGCACGTCGAGTCGATGGACGAGGTCAGCGAGGACGCCAGCGAGCCCTCGGCGGCCGTCTTGGGCGGCGGGCCGGCGCCGGGGGAGTCGGCGCCGTCCGTGTCGCTCTTGACGGTGGCGCGGTAGTTGCCCACCGACCCGGAGCGGAGGGGGGTGGCCGTGCCCGATTTGGTTTCTAACATGTCGTCTGGAAAAATAGAGGACAAAATGTTTGATTTCGGGTTTTTTTTGGGATGGGGGGGGGACACTTCCCCGACTTAATCCACGCCTCTTAATACAACCCCTATCACATCGTAGTTATAGATATTTATTAGTACAGAAAGAACAATTATATCATGAATTGAAAACTAATCGATTGACAGAATAATCGCTATCTACCGTAATTCTCGGGCTCCAGAGCGCACCTGGTTACAAGCCTCACCGAGTACATTTGTAAAGGAAATACCGTTTGGTACATATATACGTCGTACCCGTGTAAAAACCGCAAGTGCCCACATTGAAACATGAGATATTTACAAAGAAAGATGGTACACAGACAGTTTCACGCTAACGCTAGCGCCGTGACAGGGTTAAAAAAAAAAAAAAAAAAAAAAAACTATACCGGTAAAAATCACTGAGACACGGCAGTAACACGCTAGCCCTGCACGAACAGGGCCGGTTTAAAAAAAAAAATACTGGTAAAAATCACAGACATGGCGATAACATACTCGCGCTGCGCTAACAGGTCCTCTTTAAAAAAAAAAAAAAAAAACAACAACTTACAGATAAAAAATAAATAAATAAAAAAATCACTGAGACACAGCAGTAACACGCTAGCGCAGCGCTAACAGGGCCGGACCGGTAAAAGTCACTTCCTCGGCACATATATTCCACCGGTCTCACTCTTACCTTTTCCGCTCGAGTGCCCCTTTGTGGCCGTTAGAAAAAAATGCACAAATTGGCCGCATGACCGCATAAACCGCAGGGTTGAAAGAGTGTGGAAAAAAGTCGCGGCTTATAGGCCGGAAATGACGGTATTTTGATAAACATTCATTTTGACTTTGACTTAAAAGCGTCCAAATCGTCTGATTGTACAATCTCAATTTGTAAATATATCAGATTGCAAACGGGGTCACGGAACTGATATAATTTATATCCCAAGCTATTGAGGTATTTTAGTCTTCACCTAAATTTGAGAAAATGCGTTTCAACAATCCTTTTAAGCAATGAAAATTTTAACTTGACACCAATGGAAATTTCCACTGGCCCACGGCGTCTTACTTCACGTTAGCATGAAGCTGACAGACAAAATCGTAAGGTTTGGTTGAATATTTTGAGTGTTGAGGTCCACAAAATAACTTTTTTTTGACGTCAGTTTTACAGTAGACTTCGACTGGGCGTCAGAAAAAACTTGAAGCAAACACTCATTGCCTCTTATTTGGAGAACTGTGCAAGCCAGAAAGCGAGAACATGCGCCAACGAAGACTTTAAAAATTGTTTTCAGTAACTTTAGATCGCAGATTTTCATCGGGTGTTCGCAAAAGTACTTAAGGGTACTTATATTGAACATGAAAGTGGAATGCAAAGTATCATGAGTGGTGTAAGACATGAACAGAATTGTGTTAATGAATGACCGAGCCGGCCGGCTGGTCTTGGGACGTACCGTCTATACTACGGAAGTCGAGGAGGTAGGTTCGGCTGTCCACCTGGTACAGTTGAAGGCTCATCTTGGTCTGCAAGCCGGTCACCGGGTTTTTCCTTCTCACGCGTAAATAATAAGGGTTCACGACCTGGAAGAGCAAAGAGAAAGGTGGGCAAAAAAACCAAAGTGTGGGCCTCCCTCGAAAGATCGGTCCAAATGACGGCCAACGAGTCAACGGGCGGGTCTCCAGTTCACCTTCCACTCGTAGTCCAGCTGCTTCATGGCGCGGCACACTTCCGTCATGATGTCGTTGGGTCTGCTCTGGCTGCGGATGCCCAGGTGCCACTTGGCCCGCCGCACGCCCTGGTGCTTGGACTTCTGCGGGTTCAGCTCGTCCAGCGTGTGGCGCGGCCGCGGCGGCGTCTCCGCCACCAGGAAGGGCACGCGCTCGGGGTGGGGCTTGACCGAGGCGGCCACCGAGGCGCCGGACGCCGTCAGGTGCTGGTCGTCCAGGAAGGAGTCGGGCGGGCTGGACGCCAGGTAGAAGTCCTTGGCCTCGTTCATGATGCGGCGGTTGTCAATGATGAGGTGGTAGGCCACGGCCAGCGGGTCCTGGTGGTTCCGGCTGTAGATGCAGGCCAGCACCTCCTCCTCGGTGCACTCGAACTTGTCGCACACTTCCTTTAGGGCCTCGTCGTCAATCATGTTGTTGCTGTAGGACGGGTCCTCGGGGAACAAGTACTTGGGAAGGTCCTGCTTGAACCAGTCGTCCTCTCTGTGGGGGAGGCGGGGTCAGAACGCAAGTCAAGGGGCAACCGTCAATGACCGACGCCCGAGAGGGTCAAAGAAATTCCATAATGCGCGACTTACTAAACCTCATTTCAGCCGGCAAAGCATTTGAAAGGATCGGCGATATATTCTAGAAACAGAAAATCTCATTTTTTCTCCTCAAAAATCTAATTTCCAATTTTTATCTTCACTTACAGAAGTTTCAAAAAAAAAAACGTTTAAAATGAGTTTTATTTTCCCTCCTTCTGCGATTTGCTTTACATCTCATCACAATTATATATATATTTTTTTTAAAACCAGCAATAGCGTGCATCAACTTCCATAGAAATGTTTAATGCAAATGTATTTTTTTTTCTTTACATACAACAAAAATCAATGTTAGTCTTTTAAATCATTGTAATGTATGCTAATTTCTATTTCCCCGTATAAGGCATTTTGAATTATAGGTTAGCCTTCGACTACAGCGGTGTCTCGGTTCTCGACCGCGATCCGTTCCAGGAGGCCGGTTGAAGAGTGAAACGTTCGAAAACCAAAGCGCGTTTTCCCCATCACAATGAATGGAAAATGAAATAATGCGTTCCAAGCCTAAAAAAATTATTTTAAAAGCTTTTCCTCAGAATAAACTGCATAGTAGAAATACATGTATAGTTTAAATACTTTATATAATTAAATCATTTAAGAAATATATTTATTTTTTGCTTAAAATGTATGCTTAAATTGTTTATTTGCACAGAAAGTACGTAACGTACAAAAAAAATGTAACTGTCACATCTATCTATCTTTCAAATCCTTCTTGAAGTCGACAGTTTAGAGTTCTACTTGCCTTCTTTGGAGAACATGATCGGGGGTTAATGTTGCTCAATTGGAAGAAAAAAAAAAGTCACTACCGGGACAGGAGTCTGTGGGTCAACTGGTTCCGTCGTTTCTGTTTTTTCTGGGGGTGCGTTAAAAAGCACAATAACAAACCGACTCCCGATTGTCGTTCAAAAACCATAGCAAAAAAGTGTCTAATTTTTTGTTCAAAAACCGATTTGTACGAAAACAGAGACGTTCGAAAACCGAGGTACCACTGTATTTTTCATCGCGTGCGGATTTGGAATATATCGACCGACTCGAAGGCGGACCGGCGCCACGGAACCGACTGCGGCTCACCTAATCTCTTTGATGGTGGCCCTCTTCATGGGGTCCACTTGCAGCATGTGCTTCAGGAGGCTGGTGACGGCGGGGTTCAGGTACGGCGGGGTGAAGAAGATCCCGTCGCAGATCTTCTTGAAGAGCGTCGGCACGTGGTCGTCGTCGAACGGCAGCGTGCCGCACAGCAGGGCGTACAGGATCACCCCGCTGCTCCAGATGTCCACCTCGGGACCGGCGTACAACCTGCCGGCGGGCGTGACGAGAAAAAACAAATATGAAATCATATTTAAACGCGTCTTGAGTGTTTCCAGGGGGAAGCGGTGAGTGTTCGTTGCCTTCCTGAGATGACTTCAGGGGCGGCGTAGTTGGGCGAACCGCAACTTGTCCGCAGGAATTCTCCATCAGACATCATGTTTGACAAACCTGTACACAACAAGAGATTCAATGACATCATAAATACAATTTTTTCATGATTATGCATTCACTGTGTTTGTAGAACAAAGAGAACATAGGCGGACTTTCAGCGGCTTTGCAACCCCCCCCTCACCAAAGTCGGCTATCTTGGCATTCATGTGCGCGTCGAGCAGGACGTTTTCCGGCTTGAGGTCCCGGTGCACCACCATGTGGCGGTGGCAGTAGTCCACCGCCGAGATGATCTGCTGGAACAGTCGACGGCTCTCTTTCTCCTCCAACTGTCGGGAGAGAAGAGGCGCGGATTGGTTGCGAGGCGACGAACACCTCGAGTCGCGTTTTGACATCTCGCTTGAGAAAAAAAAAAATTGTGCAAAAACCAACAATAACGGCGAGTTCTTCTCGCCTGGTCGCTTTCAAAATGGCCGCGCGTCATTGCCGGGCGAATGTGACCTTTCGTACGTGACAAGTGAAGCGGAAGGAGATCAGAGCGCCACAATCCAATTGGATAAATGCAAAATAATGTAGATTGTCAGAAATTTGATGTATCTTCAAATAATTCAGAGACCTTATTGTACTCTAAAAGCGTCGGTCTTACATAAATGGGCAAATACACCTGTACTTAATTTTTTTTTTTTTTTTAAATACCCTGCACCGCTTTTGAAATTACATTTTTCAATATTTGGCCTATATGTCTCTCTCAGAGGAAAAGGTTCCCCACCCGTGAGCTAGAGTAACATTTTTACAAATATTTTTCAGCGAGGACGAATACGTGCTGCGACTCAATTGATTGATGTGTTGATTGATCTGTTGATTTCAAATATCAGTTGCTTAACCCTTTCATGGGCAGGGTGGCAATTTTTTCGCCTTATTGATATAAAAGTCTCCTAACAGGCCACAATCAAGGAAATAACACTTCTTTTTCATTTATGGTTCAATTATATGATACCTTGAGAAAGTCATGTTGGCTCAAGAAGGAAAGGGAAATAACTCCCCCATTCCATTATGGTTTCAGATTAAAACACTTCAATATTTTGATATGCAGAAGGATATAATGCGTGAAAATCATGATGTCCCAAAAACGGGACGCTGCCCACGAATGGGTTACTTAAAGGGTGATGACTACTGTAACGTTGATGCTAGTTCCTTTAGCCTGTATATTGCGTTTTGCATTGTGAGTTAGCATCACGCTAGCAGACTTCCGTAAGTTATTTGGTTTGATGACAGTACAGTGCGTGTAGTTTTCTCTTTTATGCCGGCGACCCCGAACGGGGGAAACACGGACTTGAATATTACCTTTCCGTTCTTGCAGATGTGGTCAAAGAGCTCCCCTCCCGAGACGTACTCCATCACCATGAAGATATCCGTCGGGGTGCTGATCACCTGATACCTGCGGGAATCGCGTGATTGGCGGGTTAGAAACGTACACGCTCAACAGCAAAGGGAATTGACAGAAGGTGTTCAGCAGTTAAGCACTGTAAGCCTGACCAATATGTCATTCAACTTCTTGTGATTTCAAAACAATTTTTCAAACATGAAATGCTGCACCCATATTTTTTTTTTTTTTTTTTTAAGTCAATCCGGACTCTGCTCCTGAAAGCAAAAGTGGCTCTTCCCAGTTGCAAAGCCCTGAAAATGCTCCGGCCTTGTTGCCGTGTCTGGCTCGGGGCCGCCTGCTCAAAATTGGCTAATTTCAGCTAGACAAGAATTAGCGTGTGTAAAGTGTGATGAAATTCTTCATCCTTGGTGTAATTGGACAGAAGGATGCCATGTTGTAAACAAACTTGGGAAATTCTAGATTGTGAGAAAAATAAATAAATGCACCTGTTTTTTAACCCTTCAAATTTTAAATTTCACTGCTAATTCTAGAATTATTTTTGTTCTTGACAATTGGTAACTACACAAAAATCCATCCATCCATTTTCTTAGCCGCTTATCCTCAAAAGGGTCACACGGAGTGCTGGAGCCTAATCCAGCTGTCAACCGCCACCTGAACTAGTCGCCGGCCAATCACAGGGCACATCGAGAAACAGCTGCACTCACAATCACACCTACGGGCAATTTAGAGTGTCCAATTAATGTTGCATGTTTTTGAGATGTGGGATAAAACCCACGCAGGCACGAGGAGAACACGCAAACTCCACACAGGCGGGGCCGGGATTGAACCCTGGACCTCTGAACTGTGAGGCCAACACTTTCCAGCTGAGCCACCGTGCCACCTCTACATAAAAATGTTACACAAAAAAACAAACAAAAAAAAAAAACCACCGGATGCGACGGCCTTCTGAAGCAGACCGCAGACAATCGAGTTCTGGTCAAAGGTTCGCACGCAGTTTGTCATTGACTTTCGAGCGATGGGCAGAAATGCGGGCGAGCTCCTTGGCTGTGGCCGGCCACCGCATTGCTCACAAAGCGCCTCCGTGTCGTCCTGCACAGGAATGTAAGCTCCCCTTTGTGTGTTTGTGTTTGAGATGCCATCTTTGCCGCCGATCGGCCCGAGTGTGCGGCGCGGCCCGTGGAAACAAAACAGAATCCGCTCCTTTCGCGTGAGCTGCTTGCTTGACAGGAATCTTAAAATGTTGTCTGTACAGTTAAATATTCAGTGTAATACTGTATGTTCGTGTCCTGCTTTTCATTCAAATACCCTAAAGCACAGGTGTTGAACTCAAGGCCCGGGGGCCAGATGTGGCCCGTGGAGGCAAATCATGCACATCCACTACCATGATTTTTTTTGTTCAAATCTGTACCAAAATTTCAAATTGTCTTATCATGAATGATAACATTGAGATATGAAAAGCATTTCTGTTACCAAACAACAATAGTTGGGAAAAACCCATTACCCTAGATTCCTAATTCCAAAACTCGTTCATAAATTTCATGTGTAAATATGATGAGGCGGTTAACGATTTTTATCATTTCACAGCCATAACGGCCCTTTGAGGGAAACTGCAAATACAACGTCCCCCGCGACAAAAATGAGTTTGACACCCTTGCCCTAAAGCACAGGTCTCAAACTCACGACCCGGGGGCCAGATCTGGCCCACCACATAATTTTATGTGGCCCGCGAAGCCAAATTTAGAACGTCAATTTCTATGACATAAAAATCTGTACCAAAATTGTCATATAATTATAAAAGATAAAGTTGAGATATTACAACCATTTGTGCGTCACCAAACGTAAATAGTTGAAATACACGTTACCCTTGATTTCTGATGCTAAAACTAGTTCATAAATTGATGTAAATATGATGAGATGATTAAATATATATATCTGAGGGAAACCGGAACAACAATGTGGCCTGCGACAAAAAATGAGTTTGACACCCCTGCCCTAAAGCCTCAAAAGAAGTACAGGTTACTTGACACACCCGAGCTGTTGTCTTGCTGAAATTAGCCCGTATGGAAGGGTGGCCCTGTTTAATGCACGTGAGCGAGTCTATCTTTGGCAACCATAAAACCCGGGGCCGGACCTCGGGCGGCTTCTAACTGTTGAAGAAGGACCATAAAGAATTTTCACTTGGAGATGCGGCACTTCATAGAATTGTTAATTAGGGTGTGTTGCAAGGCATCCGTTTACCCTTTGGCTTCAATGTAGTATTTGAGAATCGTTTCAGGGAATTTTTGGGACACACGTTCCCTTCAAACTTTCTGAACAGTCCGATCAATGACCCCCTGTTCGGTGTCAGTTCAGACAACTTCAGTAATATTACATTGCGCACAATTATGAGGGGATAAACGGGGCTCAGACAGATCTCGTTCCGAATGGATGCCCCCTGGAAGCCGCCATCCGAGGCTGCAAATAACTCGGTGGGTGGGATTAGGGAATGTGGCCGCGGGGCGTAATCTGCCGCTTACAGTTTAATTATGTGAGGATGCCTGAAAAGCTTGAGGTTCTGGATCTCGCGGCGGATCTTGCCCACCACGTCCAGGCTGCGGATCTTCTGGCGGTTCAGGATCTTCACGGCCACTTGGTGCTTGGTCAGCTCGTGTTGGCCCACTGGCAGGAGACGCGCAGAAAAAGCAAAATTTGCACACATAAATGCCGCATTTTATTTTTATTTCAACAAAGCATTCCATTCATTGTCCAAGATTTTTGTAGCTTTTTGCACTAGTCAAGTTTTTCACATGTAGCCCAAAAGGTAAAAGGTAACGGCAATGCGCTCCCAGCCTAGCGTACTCTACTACTAAAGCATACATTTTAAGGAAAAAATAAATACATTTCTTAAATTATTTGATCATATAAAGTATTTAAAATATACATCTATTTCCACTATGCAGTTTTTTTTTTTTTATCAGGAAAACAAAACAAAACAAAAAAAAAAAATGCTTTAAAAAGTCCAGTTTTTTTAGGCTTGGAACGCATTATTTCTTTTTCCATTCATTGTAATGGAAAACATCGATTCGGTTTTGGAACAAATCACTTCTTGAACCGTTTTCTGGAACGGATGGTGGTCGAGAACCGAGAAAATATTATATACACACACACACACACACACACATACATACATAGATACACACACACACATATGCACACACAGGATATTTAAATATATTCATAAATGTACTTCATGTGAAATCTTAGGGTTTTAAACACAGAGAGCTGTTAACAGTATATTGTTTTGACTGTAACTTTGTTTCTATCGAATGCTGAAAAACAAAAACACGTCAGCATATATAATTTTTGTTGTTTTTTTTTTTTTTTTTTGGACAGCCTGGAACGGATTAATGGACTTTCCATTCATTTTCCTGATAAAAGATGATTTGCGATACAAGGTTTTTGAGACACACGTGTGAGGTCAAGGAATGAAGTACACTCATAAGCCAAGGCAATACTGTCAAAACTTAAACTCGGCGGATATCGGTGACAAATACGGTATCGAACATCCCTCATCAAAACTATAATGGCACAGGTGTTACTTTAATTCCGGTAATGTCACTTTACTCCGCTACTTTCCAAAAAACACAAAACACAGTTCTCCCACGCCCCGCAGCGCCATTACTGGCCCGCGTTGCTTCAAAATAATTTGCCTATAATTTTGAATATCCACCAAAACAACGTGCCCGGCGGCTTGACGTTTTTCATTTTTATCATCATTTATCGTGTTAGCGTCAATTACAGCAGGGATATCAAACATACGGGCCGTGGGCCAGAACTGGCCCATAGAACACATTACCTCTATTTTTTTCAGTAAATGTCAATGTTGTTGAGATATTTACGTTTTAAGAAAATAAAATAGCCAACGTCATAACTTCAAAAGAGGGCGCTTTGGGGGAACCTGTGTAGTGTTATAAGGCAGGGGGACAACTGCACGATTATTCTGAAAATTTCCCAGTTATTATTTTTTTATGGTCATCAGACATCATGAGCTAGGTTTTAGACCATCGTGACACAGGTTACTTTTAACGTACTGATGAAATGTTGTCACCGTAGTAATGGCAGACAATTATAGCCCCACCCGATTATCAGTCGGCTCAATTAACTGGCAATTAAAATTGAAAATCATGATTTAACTTTATAAGACATCCTGCTGAGGCTCAGAGCTGCCTACAGTTTTTACTACAATTACAAAACAAAGACATCCATTGTTTAAAAAAAAATTGCTAATCAGAAAAGTTGAATAATAATCATATGCTTGAGGTTATTAAACAAAGCGTTGTATTTTTTTTAATCAAAAAATTTGACGCTCATACATTATCTTTTAAAGCAAATAAAATATCAGCTCCAAATATCGGCTATTGCTCTCCTCGACTACTACCGATCGATTTCGATCCATCTCTTGTTCGGTGTGATGAGTCAATTGCGGTGAGGTGAGATTTACAGATGGATGTAAAAAATGTATGAAAATTTCATAATTTCATTGTCGTAATTTGTTTTACAAAATGGCACATAGAGTATATAAACATAGCACTGTGAGCTGAAAGTCGCACACGTGTAAAAGCAAAACACTTTCAAAACTTGTTATAATTGCACCTTTTTTTTTCCAAAATATGAAATCGGAGGCTGCTAATATGATTTGCAACAAGTTAATAACTGTGACCATTGTCCATGAAGTAATTGTAATTATTTGCACAACAGCGGCAATAATTGTGGATTTTTATTTATGGTGTATTAAGATACCAAGATTATGGATTTAATAACGAATTGGTCTTAAAATAAGACCCTTAATTAAAAGGAATTTGCCATCCCTGAATGAGAATAAGAAAGAGGTCCGCTTCTCGTTGGCTAACTTGACAAGCGACCGACTTGTGGCTCTCCGGCTTAAAAAAACAAAACAAAAAAACCGCTGCCCGGAACCAAGCGACGTGCCTCTCACTTAAGAGCCGGGCCCGGCGTCGTTCACTGGCCGCAAACAAGTTGGGCGAACGGGGAACACCCAACAAGTGCGACGCCCTTTTCACGGGGGGCTTGAGAAAGTTAGCTCGGCGAATTAGCCGTTGATGCTAAACACCTTCACCGGCCACCATCTTTCAATTGAACTAAGTGAGGGGAGGGGAAGTGAGGAGGGGGGGTGGCTGTCTTCTTACCTTTAACCTTCCCGAACGTGCCCACTCCAAGCGTGTCGCCGAGGATATAGTGTCCGATTTTGACCCTGCCTTCATGTTTCGCCTTGTCCGTCGCCATCTTCTTCGCGGAGTGGCCTCGCTAGCCAGGCAGCGAGCGGCGGGCGCAGACGGACCGAGCTCCGAGAGAGCCTCCGCGCCTCACGTAAGTGGGAGGGGCCGACGCAGAGGACGCCGCTCGCCCGACGGATATGACGTCACGCGGCGCCTTCAGGTTCCCCTCGGAAACTCAAATCACTAGCATTGTTTCTCTACGGTCATTCCACAATTTAACATAAAACTAAATCAACAAACTACGTATAAACACAATAACGCCATTGTTATTGAGTCTCTCCAAAAAAAAAAATTATACATAAATTGTAAGTAAACGTCCTCACGTCACTCTTCTGTTTTCACTCAACGTGCCTAAACAAAACATTTTGTATCTGTTCAACACAACCAACAGAATAAACCAGAAGTGTGGTTACAATTTTTTTTGTATATATTTGGAAAGTATGCGTGAAAACGTCACATAGCGCAAAGATTTGGGAGGTTGATAGTTTCAAAGCAACCCCGCCCCCCTCCAATCCTACCCAAATAAAGGTCTTTTCTAAAATGGCATTGATTTCCATTTTTTTTCCCACAATTTCAACACATAATCCTCACTTTGTGCAAGCAGTGTGATCACTGATCTAACAATAAAATCAAATAAAGACTGGATAGCGCATACATATCGAGCGGTATGTCGATGTCGGTGTGCCGCCATCTTGGTACTCCCAAAACGTGTGGAGGACATGGTTAACAGGTTGGATTATGGTGGGTTTTTTCCTCAAAGATTGACATGTAGAATTAAAACTGGTCGTGTGAGCTTGACATTTTTTTCAGTTCTGGCAACGTGAAGGATTTTTAATTCGACTTGGTAACGCAAAAAAGGCTCTAAGTGCAAAGGAAAGACATAGAACACCGTGACTAGCAAGAAACCTTGAATATTGCCTAAAGCCCGATTTCCGTGACACATTAGCTTTTCCCAAAATACGATGTGAAGCACCATCATTATAGCACAGCCAAAAACTAAGCATTTTTTGTCATAAAACCATAAGATTTGAAGTCAATCAGTTCAATATATTTTTGGAAATAAGGACTCGCAATGGGAAAATACATGCTAAACGTTGTTGTTGTCTCTGCGACCTCCTATTTCAACTTTTTTTCTCGCGTTTGAAAATCAAATTCAATTTGCAGAGTTCTGTATTACAAAATTCATCAAAATTACTCAGGAAAATGTATTTTCTTGCTTATCTGTTGATGAAGTTTGTTAAAATATTGACATCGCTTTTTCGCGAAAAAACGCCTGCCTATCAAGGTGAAGCAGAGTGAACAGTGAACAAGCATAAACAGAACTTTGTTCCAGTGAATTAAGCTCATCAGAAAATTTAAAAACCAACCAAACGAGCTTTAACAGTCTCAAAGTAAATCTTTAAATCTTACCTGTGGAATGTTTTCTCACAGCCACGAAACTGGCGATTAACCCTGCACAGGTCGGCATGCTTGTTTTGGGAGTATCAAGATGGCGGATGGCGACTTCAGTTTTTGTGGCTAATTTTATTTTATTTTTTAGATCAGTGAGTGTGATCAATAGGTGGCAGCAGACAGCTTAACGACGACACGAAAACAGTGCATGTTAGTGAGTGTTGTACAAAAAGAAGGCAGCATGTTCTGAGAGCTTAAGTATGTTGGCATGTGGACACCAGATCAATTTTGCTTAAGTGCTCTTTGATCACTCAAAATAACAGCACCGGATGGAACACTCCACAGTAAATAGTGTCAGAAAAAAATGTTTTAATTGCTTTGGTGTCTGCCAAACAAAACAAAAACTAAAGAAAAAACAATGTGCATTTCAAAAATAAAATAGCTAGCACGCAGTAAACAAAACAGCATCTCAAAACAAAACCGAATGGAATGGGCCTTAACATAGGATGACACGTTCACAGTGAGAAACAGTGCGAGTGGAGGTCAAAGTCAAAAGTGTTGCGAGAGGCACAAGTCACAGCACAAATCCAACAGAAACTGGGTGTCAAAGGTTCTTAACGCTTGTAAAATTGGGGGGAAAAAAGTATGTTATATCAGTGTACCTCACTTTAAATCATTTCCAGAAAATATTCTAGACGTTACCATAATGTAAGTGGCCGTTTTAGCCCCCCCCCACTAAAATATATATATATATACATATATATAGGGGCAATTATAAGAGTGTCCAATTAATGTTGCATGTTTTTGGGATGTGCGAGGAAACCGGAGTTCCCAGAGAAAACCCACACAGGCACGGGGAGAACATGCAAACTCCACACAGGCGGGGCCAGGATTGAACCCAGGACCTCAAAACTGTGAGGCCAACGCTTTTCCAGCTGACCACCGTGCCACCTCCGTGTAAATCTTCATGGCTAAAATACATATTGCAGTTTACCTCCTTGCTGGAGAATAAATAGCAAGTTGTGCAAAACGTCTTGAAACACCGAACATGTGATTCGAAAGTTTACAAAAAGATCAAATTAAGGTCACCTGTTAAATGTCAGCGATCGAAATCCCAACCAAACGATCAGTAATCCTCGCATAATTTGCGAAGTTTGTCATTAAAATTGGTTTGAATTTGGACCAAACCTTTGAGGTTGACTTTGTGTGAAACTTGCAACTGTTCAGTAAAACAACTTTTACAATGACAGTTACTGTAAAAAAAAAAAAAAGTGGGTAATATTTGAAGGAGATCAATCACTTGTGATCACGCAAACAATGTTGTACGACATAAAACCCAACATAAAAAAAACCACAAATTTGATGGATTTGTATATACTGCTCGGACCGCGCATTTGCGCGCACTCCCTGTGTTTCCCGCACTCAGGCACTTGGAAAGGACATGATTGTACCGTCGTTGCGGAGTGTTAACATTTGTGCCCGTAAAAATCGCGGCTCTTCTGCGCGTGCGCACAAGCGCGAGTCAAAGTCCAAAGCTTGGCGGACTAGTTACTGATTTTACACCAGTGGGTCCAGCTCCGCTGGAAGCGGGGCGCCCGGAGGCCCGTAATCTCTCAAAAGCAGACTGAGGTCGCCCATGGGCGGAAATGGGATGAAGAAAGCTGCTTGTGCTCATCTAAAAATAAAAGCATCTTCCCTTAAAACACAACAAACCACTACCCCCCCCCGCCCCCCCCCAAAAAAAGGAGATTACACGTACACTACGGATGCTACATCTTACCGTAAGAATAATATTCACAGTCAAACATCGTTTAAGCGACGAGCTCCACCTGACGCAAAACAAAACGGACACGCGTCACAAAAATATTCTCCGTCTCGTCCGTCAGTGGCGCACCAGGGGTAAAAAAAAATAATAATAATAAAATACAAATGAGAAAGCAGCCTTTGAAGGCAGGAAATGGGGGTTGGGGGAGGAGCTTAAGGCAGGCTGGCGATGTCCCGCTTGGGAGGCGGGCCGTCCGGCTTGCAGGGCGCCGCCCCGTTGGCTTTGTCTTCGAAAATCAAGACTCTGTGGAAGGAGGATGAAGAAAAACTGTTAAGTGGTCTGTGTGCGTAGAACTGTCCACAGACTTGGTTTAGAGATACATGGCCACGTAAATGTTTTTTTTTGTGTACAAATACAACGTGCTACTATTTCGTTTTGCGACATTTACAGTGTAAACTTCAACTGGGGGTCACAAACGTCTTGAAGCGACCACACTTTGCCTCTCCGCGAGCGAGTGTCCTCATTCCCTTAAAGTGATGTCTATATTTTAGATTTTATTGTACTGTAAAAGCCATTTAAAAACCTCAATATATTGGGGGTGGGGGGGTGTAAGCAAGGACCCTTCCGACCTGTCAATCACTCGTACAATAATAGCCAATCAGATAGCTGCACTGTCTTAACCCCTGGCTTGACACGCCCCTCTTGCTGTATTGTGCCACAAGCAATACTGGTTGCCAGTAGTGTGCGCTTGGAAAAGTTAACGTCACGAAGGAAATGGTCCTCAGATGCGCTTGGGGAACGTGCAATTCTGATGAAAGATATCCTGCTAGGTTATAAGGGGCCCGCTTGAGTCATTTTCCAAAGCCTAAAACAAAGTTGACGAAGTGTCTACGATGGATTAAGGCTAGCGGAAGAGCGCACGCAAAACTAAATGTGGAAAATATCAACAAACACAAGGCTATATGTTCAAAGGTAAGTGAGGGAGCAGTAACTTCTGTGCTTTATACATTTCAGGAGAACAATTTTCACTTTGTTAGCGTATCACTGACCTGCTGAATGAAGTGTGTCATGTTGGATTTTCAATATGAAGTTTGTGAGGCGTCAAACTTTTTTTGCATCGATCGCCAACGTTTCGCTGTAACTCTGACATTGCGTCCCGCAATGTCCAAAATCTTAATTCCGTGTGCATACCCTCGCGTGAAATAGTTGAGACCTCTCTGTAGAACTCTCTTGGACGAGTCCGACGCATTTGGCAAAAAACGTACCGCAATATCGTCTAGAATACGCGACAGAGAATCGACTTTGAACATGCTCTGTTCGGTCGCCTTTTTGGAAGCTTGTGGGACATGGCAACTGTAGCTAAGGGGTGGAGGGGGGGGGGAGTGGCGGAGCTTAAGATCACCTGTTGGAAAGGTCCGTTATTCAACACACCAGCAGTCTGGTTGCCTGCTGGCGCAATACTGCCTCTCACGGGTCATTAATGGCACTACAACCCTGATCTGGATAGGGGCAAGACATATTTAGTGTCTGGTGTAGGTCGTTGCTGGGTCAAACAGTTGTAACCACCGACCATGTCTTTGGCCCAGTTTAGCAACTTTTGTGATGTTTCTGACCTACAAACAGGGCTGAAAACACAACTGCCTACAAGGAGTCTTCACAGTTGGTGCGGAGGAGTCATGAGGACGACTGACACTGACTTGACTGCTGCCCGTGGGGGGGGGGGGGGGGTAAAAGGCAAGTAGTTATGAAAGGCTTAGAAAATGTGTCTTAGCAGCTGGGGGAGCCGTCAAAGGAATGATTGTGTGCTGTAAAAAGACTTGACGGGAGCTATTTGGAGCAAATGGCTTTAATTTCCTTTTTTGGAGAACTCGCACATGGGCTCCAGTAAGCCCCCCGGAGAAAAGTCATCCAGACGATGAAAGAGACGCTGATGCTCATTTTTGTTCTCCACACTGCCGCAACTGTTGCCGGTGGTATTTCCCGCGCCCTGCCAGGGACCACGGACGCTTGTAATGGATTTTCAATGCTCTCCCGTTTATTACTGTCGGTCTACCTGAATACTAATCGGGAGCCAAATGAGCATTAATTTTCTGTTCAGCGTTCAGCCGGACGCCTCGAAAAATATTCAACCTCCTATCACACTTTGCATAAAACCTCAGGAGAGTTGTGTTTCTCGCCTTCACAGCTACAGGCGTATGATTTAAGAATTCAAACATTTGTGTGGAATATTATCACTCTCGCATACAAAATATGTTCTAGGTCTCTTGGAAGGTTTTTCTCCTTTTTTTTTTTTACGTTGCTGGACTTCCCGAGTCATGGTTACATTCCTCAAAATAATGTAAACTGTCATGTTGGGAATGAAGTATGCGAATCAAATCTCCGTGTTCTCTCAACAATGCATACCTGAACAAAAACGTGCTTTATCTCTTTATGACTTTATCGCGATATGATAGCTTGAGTCACGGGTAGGTAGTGTAACAACTTTTAGCATATTTGGTGGGGAAATTCTTGAAATACTTTATGTGAAAGAGTTATGTACTGGTGTTATTAAATATATACTTTGGTGGACTAAATCCATCATATGTGTAATTTTGGTACCCAAATTGGAGCAGTGTTCGTTTGCGTTGAAGCTGCGCGGCCTAGCATAGCCTAGCCTAGCTTGATAACATCAAGCAACGTATGTAATCAAATATTTGCTGAAGAGGTAATCAGCAAACGTTAGTACTTAGAAAACCTACGTTTCGTTTACAACGGGGACCGTGAGTACTTAGTAGGAAGTTGGGCAAGTAGAAACGTCAACTTAAAACTCGCTTGTATGCCCAGACCACCTTAGCTTAGCCGGCTAACAACGAGACGCGTTTGTGATCAATCCGGGATCAATGAGGTTGAATAAAAACTAGACTGCGCACTCAGCATCCAACATTGGTTCCGCCATGGTCAACAGGCTCTGACGTCCGGTCAGGTTTAAACAATGCACACACATTGTTATGGAAAACGATGTGATCAATCAATATACTTGGGATGTTTTGGATCTTGAGAGGCATGAATATAATCTAAACATTTGCAGCATGCCCAGGATAATTATGAAGGTTGAACTGAAACACACTTACCGGTGCCTGCACGGTTTTGACCGCTAGCAGCGCAACAACAATTAACCATATTGACACCAAAAAAGCTAAACCTAACGCATTCCAATATTATGTTTCACAATGTACAACTGTAAGGACATCAGAGGATGTCAACTTTCACGTGGAATAGTAGCCAAAGCAACTTTTTGCCCTGACCGGAAGTTGAAGCCCAATTACCACATGAAAGGGGTCTGGTGCGCAATCTAGTTTTTATTCTACGTCATTGCTCAGGATAATCTTTCAGGGACATCTGAGACTCGAGCCTCTGCTGACTTTGATTGCAGGGAGGGGAAATAGTTAAAAGTGGCCCGACTGTTGTTGTGCACGTGCCCCGTTTTAGTTGCTTTTTCTCAGAGACTTGGTACTGAAAGAGTCCGGTTTGTGACTGAAGACTCTTGTTACAGTCCCGAATGTGCGACCATAAATTCATACCAGGCCCGAGACTTTGTCCTGGGATGCAATTACTCAGAACGCCAAACACTTCCCATTCGAGAGTGGATTCATACAAATCATTTACAAAGAGAATGCAGCCAAACACCAATTAGTCATCCAAGGGACAAAAGGACTACGTCAGCTGTGTGGGTTCCTGTGATGTATTTTTGTTCGGGGAAAAAAAAAAAAAAAAAAGAGGTTGGAGGGCAGAGGAGGAAAAGTTGTGCTTTTTTTTCCCCTGCACTGGCTGCATTTGAGGATAAGGAGATTTGCCGACTAAACAGTGCAGGCGGCTTAGTCCCGCGGAGCTGACATGCATCTCGCCCCCGAGGCAGGCCGCTTTAAAAGGGATCATCCACGATAACCCGATTGAAAATAGCGGCAAACGTCACCGCGCCTTTCCAAAAACAGTTTACCCCGAGTCGTGGAACAAACCGTGACTTTTCAGTGTCACACTTTATTCTGTGCGGCCATCGGTGACACACCCGTAACCAACCGACCTGATCGCGCGATCGCACAGCTAAGAATAAAGATGGCCGGGTGGCGCTAACGTGGAGATTAAGACCCAAGGCGGCCCGCGGCAGGGCGCTGACATCAGCCTTCATCCCCACGGAAGGATGACGCAATCGGCTGACGCGGCGCTGCGGTGCAGATGGTGACGAGGTTCGCACTCACAGTTTGAGCACGGCCGAGCGTTTGCCCAACATCATCTTGACGAAGTCCCTGTAGTCGATGGTGTTGCTGCTGGTGCCGCCCGTCACCTCCATGATCATCTTCTTCAGCTCCAAGTGGGTCTTGGGAACGCCCAGCTTCTCCATCATCCGCTTGAGGCCCATCAGATCTGAACCACGTCAGAAACGCCGACGTTAGCTCAATTTAGAAAACGAGCGGCAACGAAAGGTGGAGGGAGAGCTTCGCTAGTTACACCGACGAGCTTGAGAATTTGAATGACGCGTGGACCGCAGGAACGTCTGGACAATTTCAATTCATATTTCACATGTTTACAGCGGCGCCAAAAAAGTTGCTTTGGCAGAATGGCAACATGGTGACGGTTATGATATAGTTTAGCTCAATTGGCACGATTGTTTAGTGTCGTTTTACCCACTCTGAAGTTGAAGTGTGACTAAAAATGTGAAGAAATAAGATGTGTGAAAAATGTTTTCCCTGTAAATTTACGCAAAACGGGGGGAAAATGTAATGAACATTGGAAAAATATGACTTTAATGAGGCGGCACGGTGGCTCAGCTGGTAAAGCATTGGCCTCACAGTTCTGAGGACCCTGGTTCGATTCCAACATGCAACATTAATTGGACACTCCAAATTGCCCCTAGGTGTGAATGTGAGTGTCGCTGTTTGTCTCCACGTGCCCTAAGATTGGCTGGCGACCAGTTCAGGCTCCAGAACTCCCTGCGACCCTTGTGAGGATAAGTGGCAAAGAAAATGGATGGACGGATGACTTTAATGATTGCCTATACAGGGAGTCCTCGGTCTACGACTGAGATCGGTTCCTACAGTAGCGACTTAACTCGAATTTCAACTTAAGTCGGATTCCGCCATTGTAGTCAGAATTTATATAAAAATACTTAGTAAAAAAAAAAAATCAAATACATTGAAATAAACAAGATGATGTACTTAGCATTACTGGTGAGGTGGATAGCCGCTGTGCTTAGCTATTGCGACGGAACCTGGTCCGCAATCCTCTCCATCTAGACAAGTATCAAAGAACCTCGTTTTGTGATCATCGTATCCGACATAGGAACGGAACGCACCACATGTGCTAAAATGCGGGATTCGTCTTTAATAATTGTCACCACGGTCGACCGACCGAAGCCTCGGTGGTGTTGCTGTCCCTCCTTTCTCCAATCGTTTTATGAGCGTGAGCTTCGTTTCCATGGTAACGGATTTTCTTTTGGCTGCAAAAGCATTGCTAAAAGACAAAACTTTCTTCTTTAGTGTGATAATGTCGAAAAAATGAGAAGATACAAACACGGACAAGGCATTAGCCAGACAAAATGGCGGACGGGGGACGGGCGTTGTAAAGTCGAAACGTCTTAAGTCGAGACCGTCTTAACCCGAGGACTCTCTGTCCAGTTAAATAAAGAATTTGCAATCCATCAAGTTTTAGTGCTGTTGACTTTTGCACATTAGTCAGCAATGTGTTATTATTATTATTATTTTTGGTTTCATGTCTGGGTTACTCACCGATCTCGCCTTGGTCATTCAAGTCAAATTCAGCATATTTATCTGTGAAACAAGCAAAGGACAATATGAAAAGAAAGAAAATAGCAAGCACGTCTGCCGGAAGAAAGAATAAGCAGCTGATCACAGAAGGTGCCTTTTCTCTCCTTTTCCAAAATACATCTAACTAGAGACTGGCAGAGGAAAAACACTTTTCCAAATTCCTTTGAGTTATAATTCAATAAGATGCGCTTTTTCACACAGCTCTCAAGCACAAACGCACTTAACATCTCGTCAAGACTCACGCAACAGATGTAAGTGACGGGAACGAGTGTCTTTTTAAACGTGTTGTTTACCAGAGGCTGCTTTTTCCTCCCCTTAAATGTCGCCGGTTTCCTCTCCTCTCATCAGATTACACTTTCTGTCGCACAATGGCAGCTGTGTGCACGCGTGCTCGTGCGTGTTGGGAGGCTTGAGGGACGGAACTGTGTTTGTTAACCGTGTGAACCCGTCGGGGAGCCGGACGGGACAATGACCAGCCTGTTCCCAAACTTGGGGGTGTCGCGTACGCACATTCACCCGCCCGCACAAACATTACACAGCTGAGGAGGACGCAGCCTGTTGATCATCTGCAGCCGCGGAAAACAAGCCGACTGAAGCCTGTGGCCTCTTTCGAGTCCTAGCCGGGGGTCATTCCCCGCCCTCTCAGCCGGTATCTTCAGGGACATCCGGAATTTAGGAACACAAAATGCATGAACCAATACATAAAAGTGAACTTTATGGAAAACATTGCAGTTGATACACTGGATCATGTTGCCAACTTCGCTGGAAATCAAGTGCATGCCGCTAATCGAAAGCTAATCGGTTAGCCAACTCTGACCTCGGTATCCAACAAAACTCAATGCAGCTCTGCTTACCTCGTGAGAGCTCAACGTAGCTTTATTTACTATAAATAATGTATCTTTGTTCATTTATGTATGAGTGTCAGGCGGGACAATTAAATGCTCTTCCGCTAGATGGAAGCAGCCACATAACTAACCCGTTAAACCAAACAGACCCTCATTTCACACAAAGTACATTTGTGCGTAAAAATGGACGAGGATCGTCAATATTTCAGTTCGCGGCGAACCGCCGCATATTTGTGGTTCGGCATTTGCAAGTCATTAAGACAAAACTCTTAGTTTTTCACCATCTTGATGCTAAGAAATGATTCTGAAGAGCGTTGAAGAGCTGCATTTACTCAAAAGTAAGGTAATTCCCGGACTACGGAGCCTCACCCAGTACATTTGTAAAGGAAATACCGTTTGGTAGCAGCTGTTTAAAAGCCGCAAGTGCCCGGATATAAACACGAGATATTTACAAAGAAAGACAGTAAACAGAGAGTTTAACGTTAGCGCCACCACGCTAACGCTAATGCTAGCGCTGCGCTAACAGGGCCAGTTCAATAAAAAAAGAAAAAAAAACCATACTGGTGAAAATCAGAGACACGGCAGTAACACGCTAGCGCAGCGCCAACAGGGCCGGACCGGTAAAAGTCACTTCCCCGGCACATATATTCCACCGGTCTCACTTTTCTTTTCTGCTCGAGTGCCCTCTTGCGGCCGCTAGAAAAAAATGGACAAATTAGCCGCATCGCCGCAGGGTTGAAAGTGTGAAAAAAGACGCGGTTTATAGGCTGGAAATTACGGTATTTCTTCACCATCGTCGTGCAGTACGTGCCACGGAACTGCTAAAGTAAGTGGAGGGCCTTCATTTGGAAAAAAAGCAGTGCTTTGGTACCAACTTGGGGAATCTATTAGCCTTTTTTGTTCAGGGTGGATTACAGGTGGATTTTTCCCAATAGGGCTTAAGTCCCTACTAATAAAAGTTACTAGTGACTAAAAGTTAATAAAGACATTCCTTCTCTGCTGATGTTTTCCCAAATTAAACTCTAGACTTGGCTCAACAATAAAGTGCTTTAGGGCATTTGCTATTTGAAATTCCGGGCATGGATAAATTTTGCATGTCACACAACAACAACACAAAGAACAGACATTGTTTGGATCTTCACAGAAAGCCTTAAGGCCTCTGTTGTGGCTGCGCTAAGCAGAATAACGTCGTGCTAAAATATGTTCAGAACAACAACATGAGTCGTACTGTGGTAACCCCCCCCCCCAAAAAAAAAAAAAACATTCAGGTTTTTGTCCGTTTGAACACAGTTTATATGTCACAATGAGATCGTTGTAACAATGCTTCTTGTTTTTACTGGTGGGCGGGAGCAAAGTTCTGCAGTGCATGATATCAGCGGCCGGCGATAAAATACAATTAACAAAAAAAAAAACAAAAAAAAAAAACCACCCTGCCGCATTCCATCGTGAGCCAGACTCGGCCTCACAAACCTCAACCCAGCCTTTTCCCACACGGGGAAGTCTGTGTGAGTGAAAACGTTTATAAAACTATTCAGGCTGAAACACTTGCCAGCAAGGCAGTAATACAACTGCATTCCAACAGCGCTAATTCCCAAGCTGTAGCAAAAAAAAAAAAAAAAAAAAAAAATTGCCTTTGAATGTCATAAAAACGTAAATGTCATTTCGGACAGTATTAACGCACAAACTGCTTTCCTTTTTGCGACCTTGACCAGCAAAGAGTGGAAGAAGAAGAATAAAAATAGCAAAGTTAGTGGTCCAAATACTTTTGACCAAAGAGCTTCAGCATCATAATAGCTGGAGATGATTATTCATCGCTCTTTTTTCTCTCGTTTGTTTGTTTGTTTTGGGGGTGGGTTTCTCCTCAGTTTTTGTTGTTGAGACAAGGCTTTTGTCAACAATTTAATCCTCATGTTAATGTGTTCGAGCTTTTTAATCAGATCTTTCTGTGATGTTTGACAAGAGCGAAGATCTAAAACTGCGACATTTGCTTCCTGCCGTTTATCATTCAGTTTCATTTCATTTAGATGACTGCGCTAAAGTGATGCTTTCCTTGACAGTGCTTTTACTACTTTGATTTTTGTAGGTTTCTTCATTTTTCGGGGGGATAAAAGGCTGATTTGGATTTGATAGTGAGTAAAGATTTAATCTATTAGCGTCTTGCTGCCATTCATCACTTGTCACTATTAATTGAAAATGTTTTTTGTTTTTTTTAATTTTTTAACAGTATTGATTTGTAATGTCTACTAGAGCTTCTAGAATTGTCATCAACTACAAACGAGTGTTTAAAGAGTGTTGGGTATGGACGATATATATATATATATATAGCGGAGCGAGAGAGAGCGAGAAAGAGAGAGAGAGAGAGAGAGAGAGAGAGAGAGAAATGAGTGCCACCAGGATTTGAATTTGAAATGTAAAGAGATGACATTTTCAATAGTTGCATTTCAGTGTAAGTTTTCAATGTCAACAATTCAACCGGCTACAATTTGCTGTCTGAAATTCACTGTCTGTGCCACTCGGCGGGGTTACTTCAGGTCAGAAACGAACAGCCAGCCAATCGCAGTTACGCTTTCTTAGGATGTGACGTCACGTGACTAAGAAAGCTTATCTGTGATTGGCTGGGTGTTCGGTTCCGACCTGAAGTAACCCTGCCTGGCGGCACAGACAGTGAATTTTAGACAGCGAATTGTAGCCTGTTGAATTTCAGAGAGCAAATTGTAGCAACTATTGAAAATGTATCACTTTACATTTAAAATTCAAATACTGGTGGCACTAATCTACTTCCACGGTTGGGGGATCCCCTTGTACAAGCGACGAGATCCGTTTGCTTACTTTTGAAACCCTCCAGCTTTTCCGCGAGGTCATCTTCATCCCTGTATTTCTGGTCCTCCAGGAATTCCTGATCAGGGGTAAAAAAAAAAAAAACAAAACACAAAAAAAAAAAAACATAAGGATGAAGTCAGTTCTTGCTGTCAAAAAAGGTTAAAAAAAAACAGGATGACTCACACAACAGGAGCGCTCGTCCTAGTTGATTCGTCACGACTGAGCGAGTTTATAAAAAGTAGGACATCTCGCCAGGGCGCGAAGGGAAAAAAAAAATGCCAGAAGGGCTCCATGCTAATGAAATGATAATGAAGCAATCCGCCATGTGGAGTCGCATTCGGGTCTGACCTCCATAAGTCTGCCCCGGTTCTAATGAAGCGTGATGAGGTTTCAAGGCCGGCCCGCTTTACGCGTTAGCATCATCGTATGAATGACGGTGCCGCGACGCCCGTTTCGTACGTCATGTTGGGAAACGATGCCGCTACCCTTGGTTATCTGCTTTGAGTCTAAAAAAAAACCTTTAGGGATGCACCCGTAATATCGTGTCATTTGCTGATACTGTACGTCTGTACAGTACTTGTACTTGAAATGATAAAATTGCTCCGATATGATGACACCGGGATGATGGATATCGCCCAGACCACACAAGTCGTGTTGGAGCCGCGTCAGTCGTGTGGAGATAATTGAAGGTCAACACAGATGACAACACTAAATTACGCTCATGCGCCGTGAACGTGGGTGCCGATTGTTGTCATCGCAATCAAGTACACTCGAATCATTTCAAAAATGCAATTTTTTTCCTTGTATTTCAGCTTTTTTTTTTTTTTTGCATTCAAGCTTGCAAACGTGTGTACAAACTCAAACTGCGACAACACCTCAAACTGACTAAGATGTTTAACTGCACGGCTTTTCTCTTTTACACAACTATAGCGTGTTAGCGCGGCACTAGCGTTAGTATGGCGGTGCTAGCGTTAAACTCTCTGTGTATTGTCTTTCTTTGTAAAAATAAATGCACAAGTTAGCCACATCGCCGCATGTGCCGCAGGGTTGAAAACGTGTGGAAAAAAAGTCACGTTTTATATGCCGGAAATTACGGTTATATTAAAGCTTATTACCAATGTACGGCAATTCAGGTCACGGCCGAACAAAGTTGACAGCAAAACTAAAAACAACTTTTCCGAAGAAATGAAGCAAAAACTGACTTGATACCAGTAAGCTGCAGAGCTGCCCGGAACATCAACATGGAACATTGTAGCGCAACCACATTGTCGGCGTTTACTACAACACAAAGGGATATCTTATCAAACGCTCAGGTTCATATCGCTGTATCGAAACACCGCGTCGGGGAAGTAACAGAAACAATACTTTGGGTACTTTGTTGCCATATTCTGGAGCAAAATATTCAGAACAGCTACAAGGGTGATATGAGTGATTGTATCCAAACAAATAATTGATGAGGACACCAACGGAGACATATTCCGGCACATGTTTTGATTTATGGTTGATGTACCGCGCTGTGATGTGAACTAAAAGAATTCCATTTTACTCGTTCTACTCGTGCCACACAATTTTTTAACTAGAGCACTCCTACTATTATGCCAAAGTGGTCCTACTGTACAAGCGCGGTAGTGAGAACAAAGAGCCAACTAGTATGTTAACCTTCAGCTACATATCAAGGACATGAAAGCTTTTGTGTTTCAAAGAGGAGCAGATGAAATGAAACTGGACAAGATATGTGGCGAAAGAAACAATTTTCAGTAATCCCCCTTCCATGTCGTCCACCTTTCGCCCGAAGCTAGCTGGGCACTCCCGCAACCCTTATGAGGATGAGTGGCTCGGAAAATGAATGGATAATATTGGACATTTTTTAAGATCGTTTAAAAACGCTGGTGGGAAAAAAAAATACACATTTCAAAACCAAATGTATGGAGCAAGAGAAACGGATTACATTGTAATAAATGTGATAAAATATTGTACAAATGGTCAAAAAAAAAAAAGAGGAGCAACTAATCACAAAAAAATCTGAATTGTAGAAGGATACAGCAGAGATTTAATGTATATTATTTTACTTTTATTTTCAATTTTTTTCTCCTTCATTTGCGAAAGACTGCATTTTGACACGCTGTGATTATTTATTAGATAGCAACAAGGAGTTTACCAAATGGCCAAAAGTGGCACTTTGGACTGGAAAAAGAAACCTACTAGCAAAAAAAAAATAAAAAAATAAAAAAACCTACAACTTACTAGCAAGGACAAAGAGTATGCTAGTATCATGAACCGTATGTAGGATTTTAAAGATATCGGCTGAATGCGGAATGAAGAATACAACCAAAACAGATGTTTGGCTCAAAAACCAAAGCTTGGGGAACTCCGCTTAGTCCCCACGAGCACATGACCCCAAAAAAAAATGAAAAATGAAGGAATGCAGTGATCCCCCCCGCAGGCTCCTCCAACTGCATTTTCACGTTATCGCGACAAGGAGACCGAATATGCAAAGACGGAATGCAAAATACAGTTATGCGATTCATCTCTTGGAAGCAGTAGAACAAAGAACCTCATTGATCTGGGGGACTCCATCAAAACGCGCACCTGTCTAACCCCCCCCCCCAGTCAAATAGCGGGGAGACAGGTCGAACGTTCAGAATGAAAGACAAATGATAATATTGTATAATTAAGCGCAATGAAGTTGGGCATTTTGAGGTGACGTCCCCGAGATTCGCCACACCGTCAAGTGCACGCGCACAACGCTTCCCGAGGCGACATTCTTCTGCTTTTCCAGTCAAAAGAATAAATAAACGACGCCGTTTACCTGGTTCACCTCCTCCAGTTTCTGTCTCTGTTGCTCCTTTAACAGTCCGAAGGCTTTCCCTCCTGAAAGAAATAAGCGGGGCAAAGCCAAAAAGCCGTCAAAATGGACGTGACCTAGCTTAAAAACGGTTCATTGTAATTGCTTGAATTCAAGCGCGCCCACGAGAAATAAAGCCGAAGAATTACAACAAACGAGATCTCACCTTGTACGTTTTTACTCGCAGGCATCGCAGCGGGTTTGTTTTTTGTTTTATGCGCGTTTTAATCCAGTTTAGGGGTTGAAGTTGGAGAGCCGAGAAGACCACCGCGAGCCGTGCGGGTGATGCTCCGAGCTCGCCCTGTCAAAGGTTGCTTGTGGTCGGCTTCGCTCGGTCTGAGGCAACGCCGGAACTACCATCAAGCTAAACCCAGTGAGAGGGAATCAACTTCCGGTGACGTGATGTAAATTGTATATATTTTTTTTAAATCACAGCGTCAAGACATACGTAGCCACCCAATATGACAATATACTTATTTTCATTCAAAACAAAAAAAAAGTGACAGAACAACGTTTTATGTGACGGTAAACAACAAAGGTGCATGAAAACAGTACAAAGTCTTATTTTGAAAGAAGCACTTTGGTTTCCGTTATAAACATGCTCGCCATCTTGCGGCGAAAAGATAAAACAAAATTAGTATATGAGGTACTCAATATTCGTATTAGTATAGTAGTATATATATATATATATATATATATATATATATTATATTATAGTATAGTATAGTAGTAATTAGTATTAGTTTACATCTTGCCCTAAACCGATTATTATAATCAAATTATTATTAATGAGTTGTATATTATTTTTTTAACATACTATACATCAAATTTTATATAATACACAATTAAACTTTACTTTGGAATTGGCAGTTTTTATTTATTTAGTAAAGGTCATATGATGGCGGTCTGATGGAACAATATGTACAGTAACTGCATATGTATTACAGTATTATTGTCCTGGAAAAGGAGCCATATTATTTTTCCTACCGCAAGGGGGCGCTCATAACACAGGTGAAAAGCCGTTGTCCTGCTACTTCAGCAAGTAGACAATGAATTATCATATCTATAAGGAGAAAAATAGCACAGGTGAATGCACCCTATACAATTTTATTATGTTTCCGTGTCTAGTTTTGAAAATCAATCGTGAAAGGAAATATGAAGGCCAACAAAGATGTTTTAGCGACAACATTTTTCATGTATGGAGTGTAATTTAGTCAGGCCATAGCGTCGTCTAACGGACAAGCGGTGCTTTGCCGCCATCCTGTGGGCCCTTTTATAAATGACACACCGTTTTCGTGGGCTGACATTTTCAGTTTTTGCAGCAAGACTCGTTCACTGCAGTCGCAAATATTTCCAATTAAAGTAGTTGGTGATTTTATTTCAAAAAAAAGTTTGAAGGAAACTTTGAAATGTCATCCAGAGGGGGAACGAGCTGACTGGCCATATCGCAAATGAGTTTCTGGCTTACTGTGGGTGATAATTCAAAATCATGCGCGGGGGGAGTTGTAGGGCAACCGGGTCAGGGGTTAAGGGGTAATTGCATCCTCGGAGGCTGTTGGCGGGGGGAGGGGGGAAATCCTCAATTCACGGAAAGAGAGGAAGGATGAGTAGCTGCAGGGAACAGAGGCAGGAAGAAGGTGGCTGATGAAACTCAGCCGTTAGCAGAAAAAAAAAAAAAAGGTGAGATTTAAACACCGACGGCGGCTGCGATACCAGCGCGAGCGTGCGCGATATTTCAGGACAGCCACTTAGAAAGTCTCGATTCGGGATTGTCTCACAAAAGGACCTCAAGAGTCGAGACTGTGAGCCAGACAGAGTTCCGCAGGGATGCGTCCCGGATCCCCTTCTGTTCCTGCCATACAACTGCAGCTACCCGACAAGACGGCTATCTGAGGTTCTCATTAAGAACAACAATGAAGTGAAAGAACAACAACAACAAAAAT
This sequence comes from Syngnathoides biaculeatus, assembly GCF_019802595.1. NCBI lineage: Eukaryota > Metazoa > Chordata > Actinopteri > Syngnathiformes > Syngnathidae > Syngnathoides > Syngnathoides biaculeatus. The sequence goes on from NC_084656.1 coordinate 21,116,743, forward strand.
CACAAAGAAAATATATGTAAATAGAAAATACAGAAAAAAATTATACAAATTATTGAAATAAAAGAAGCAGAAAATGGTCTGTTCCTTAGCTAAAAGGTGTTTAGCTCGTTTTTGCCTTGAACTCTCTCTGAGAAATATGGATAATCTGAAATGCTTCGAGGTGTACCTAATAAAGTGTCCGCGGTGCCTTCTCTTCAACGGCCACATGGGGTCAGCATCGAGTCGCGCTGGAATCACTTCCCCGCCCCAGACCGGGAGCTCAAATGTATTTATTAGTCGTATTAGATGAAAGCAAATATTTGCAGATTTCCATCAGGAATCGGGCGTGGGTCACGTGACGAAACTGCCGAGTAGTCCGATACTAGTGCAATGGATTGAGTGAGGACAGAGGGACTACTGTACCGCAACATGGACCTTCAAGGTCAACTGTCGTGCCTGTAAACGTTCTAAAATAGATATTGTGATGAAAAATACATATAACATTGTTCACTTCAATGTCCAGCGGAGAGCGCGTCATCCAAGTCTCATTCGACATCCACGTGGTCGCCATATTGCCTGCGACGTCTGTCCGTGATGTCACACCCCGACAGTCGCCGTTGAAAAACACGCCGTGCCGCGTGCTACGGGACACGAGAGCTCTTTCCGAAGAAGAGAACATCTCACAATCGAGTCGAGCGAACGGGGCATTATTACCCAGCCATATTTAGACGATATGCGGATCACTTCTAGCTCACAACAGACTCCCGGATAGTATGTATGAGGCACTTGGGTGGCGCGGAGCTGCCGCAGCCGTCCGCCGCGGACACAATCGAGTGAAGTGACCGGGCCAAGATTACCCTATCGTTTCGTTTCGAGCCATATTTAGACGATATGCGGATCACTTCTAGCTAACAACAGACTCCCGGACAGTATGTATGAGCCACCTTGGTGGTGCCGTGCCCTCCCCCTTCCCACACACTCCCCTAAATGTGGGCATCCCTGCAAATGTCCAAGATGACGTTAAAATGTACACTTTGAACCAAAATGGTTGATCAATAACAATATCAATTATAATAATAATAAATGCCATTCATTCATTCATTTATTCATGATAGGGTGTGCTTCTTGGGACCCTTTTTGCGGGTCTACTAAGGACAGAAAACCAAATTTCACGTTGCTAAATCAAATTAGCTTCGGGGGTCTGAATTTTTCAAACAACTTGGAGGAAGGCTAACCGCTGCGTTATTAGAGATTCATATTTTATGGCGCGCCATTAAGTTTCACTGCCACGCTGCGCCCACACGCAGTGATCGAGACTTGCGGTTGGATTTAGAAACAATTGGACAAAATCTCCAGGACGAGTTTGAAGAACACCTGGAAATGGTCAAAATAAGCCAGAAAATAAGATAAAAAAAATTGTATATATTAAAAAATACATATATACTATGTAGAAATAAATAAAATAACACCCTGAGCCTCGCTGGCGTTGAAAAGTTGTCAAAGCAAATTTGCGTTGTGATTTTTGAACCTGCCGATTAATGCGAGGCCCGCGCTTCCCTCCCCGATTTAATCGTTTAATCGAATCAAATTAAAAAACTGAAAAAGACGCGCGGCCGCGGGGTCACGCGTTGCGCCTGCGTCAGGCCGCTTTGCCTCCGACAATTCGGACGCGGCGGGTCCGAGCGGCGGACGAATGGACTCGACTAATTGGGCTCGATGTGTTTTAATTTGATGATGTGAGGGAGCCGCCAAACAACGGCGGGCGCACTCGGGCCGCCGTGATGATGAAGCGGCATTATCAATATCGATCTGCTTAATTGAATCATAGATTTTGCGGACTGATTAAAAAAAAAAAAAAAAAAAAAGAGTTGTTGAGGAAGGGGAAATTTGGGGCGACACCAGAGGAGGGAACAAAACAATATTGCAAACTAATACGCAGAACGTCAACCAACGTGATCAACACGGACAACGAGATAGCTAACTTCCTGTGCATGCTATGCTAGGCTAATAAGCATAATTAGGATTGATGACCCCAAACTTTATTATTCTTTTTTTTAATATCTGGGGTCTTCGGAGAAACCGTTTTTTTGTCCCACATTCTTCTTCACCGCAAATTGGATCGCCCATTCTGTTGTGTGCACCTCGGCCACCTGGGGGCAGTATAAGACGGACATGTTATACCGAACTGGAGACTCTGTAAGACAGTAATCCCTCTCTACTTTGCGGATCACTTATTGTGGATTCGGCGCATCGCGGATTTCAAGACCCCCCGCCCCCCAAAAAAAAGAAAAGCCAGATCACTACGTACTAATGCAGCATCCCCGGCGTGACGACATGGGCCATCCACCCATCCATTTTATTTTGCCGCTTATCCTCACAAGGGTCGCGGGGAGTGCTGGACCCTATCCCAGCTGTCAACGGGCAGGAGGCGGGGTACACTCTGAACTGGTCCCCAGCCAATCGCAGGGCACATAGAGACAAACAGCCGCACTCACAATCACACCTAGGGGCAATTTAGAGTGTCCAATTAATGTTGCATGTTTTGGGGATGTGGGAGGAAACGCCACGCAGGCATGCGGAGAACGTGCAAATTCCACATAGGCGGGGATCGAACTAGGGTCCTCAGAACTGTGAGGCCAATACTTCACCAGCTCACCCACTGTGCTGCCTGACATGGACCAATGAAGCAATAAATAAATAAATCAATAAATAAATTTGACCTCTACTTCCCGTTTTTTCACTTTTCGCGGGTGGGTCTGGTAACAATTAACTGCAAAAAATGAGGGATTACTGTACTAGTTGTTCTTCACAGAGGATAAAGAATAGATGAGTATTGTGCATATTGTTAGATTCCCAGTCAACATGTGTTGTTGCACCTTTTGTGTTTAGATATCAATTGTTTTAAGGCAACATAGCTTTATTTATATAGCACATACACACAATGTACTTTATTACTTTGATTAAAAGTATACTACTCAAAATTGTTTTTAAAAAAAGAGAAAAACTCAAAACACAGAGTACAGAAATAGAACACAACTTACTAAAATGTGTACAGTACAGTGTTGTACAGTGCAAGTAAAAGTTTATCAAGGAATATTAATGCCGCAACATGTATGCTAATTGTTAGCCTGCGTGTTTCCCATTGCTTGTTAGCATCACAACGTCTAATGTAAATGTTAAAAACAAAAAAAGCTATGACCATGAAAGATTTTAAGTGGAAAATGATCTTATAACATTAACGTTAACCATAAATAGTTGGAGGAAAAATATGCGACAGCGGTCACGGCACATTTGTGTTTTCTGTCTTTCAGGTGTTTTTAGTAGCTAGGCTAGCCCTCATTAGCATTTGTGGGCCATTTTGATCGCGGCCTCGCTTCTGCTCAGCTGCTGTCGTGATTGACGAGTCCGCCGTGACTCGGGCCGCATCCGTTATTGCTCTGACTCAGCAGGCTCTGCTCTTGAATGGCCTGCTGAGGTCATCGCTTTTATTTTTCTTTTTTTTTTTTGCAAGGTGTCACCATTAATTGCGTTTCAAACATTCAGGGAAATCGCTCACGAGGCGAGATGACGACCGAGTCGCTTAGTCACCGCGCTACATTTATGAACGGCGCGGCCACGGATTTTAAATCACGTTTTAACTTTTAAGTGTTTTTCAAATGTCAAGTCCATTTATGCACTGTATAAAGAGAGGAAAAAGTATATTTTTTATAATAATTGCTCTATTTTTAAGAAAAGAAATCATACACATTTGATGAGGATATTTATTTAATATTAAAATTATTGTATTTATATTATTACAATAAAGTTGTGAATTTGTATATTTTTTTAAAGATAAAACTTGGATTTTGGAGCCTTTTAAATATTATTTTTTGGGGACAAAGAGAATATTTCATGTAATATTTTAAAGGTAATTTTTCCCCCAAATTTTCAAGAAACTATTTTTATTTTTAATCTATGAAGTAATTTTTTAATGTAATTATTTAATTTTTTGTTTGTTTTGTTATTATTAAATAATTGTAATTATTAGATGAGTATATTTAATATATTTTTATTATATTATATTATATATATTATTAGATTATATTCTATGTCAATATTTTTTTTTCGAGAGAAAACATTTTCAAGCAAAGAAGTTGGGATATTTTCAAAATAAACTTTGTTCTTTGGGGATAAAAAAGGTGGTTATCTGGCAAGGATACTTGTGTTTTCAGAAAAAAAAATGTTTTTTTTTAGATGGAAAAAAAAGTTATGTCGTTTTAAAATTAAAAATTGTACTTTCAAGGTAAAAAGGTGCATTTTTTCAAGTTAAAAAGATTGCATACTTTTCACGTAAAAAGTCATCCAGTCATCTTTTGCCATCTGTCGTCCTCACCCGTCTTGCTCGTGCTTAAATTGTACCCCATCAAATAATAAACATCGTAAGCAAATTTAATTTTGCCCGTCACTTTATTGAACAAACGGTAACACAAATAAACACGTAGCTAGCACGTGTCGCACAGACATGCTAACAGTTAGCCAGTTGACAGCCAGACGCGATCCTGAGCCAAAAAACGCTAAACTTGCAATTCGCCGACTCCCACATCAGTCACCAGGCCAAGCCCCGCCTTTTAAAGCCGCGGATACTACGGTATAGAACGTGAGGATGGCGGGCACCGAGTGGACCAAAAAAAAAAAAAATATATATATATATATATATTATATATATATATATATATATATATATATATATATATATATACATACACCTGCAACTCACAGGCATATTTTGCATTCGTATTATGCAAAATCCATTTTTATTTGTGTGATTACTGGGATAGTAGCTGAGATGATGTTTAGGATAAACAATTCTAAAAATAAAAAATGATATCAAGATCCCATACAGGAAGAGGTTTTAGAGTCGTGGGGAAGGTCGCACGGCTTCGGCGTATTTATAAATAATGAAATAAATATATGGTCACTACTTTGCTGATTTTGATGAATCGAGGGGATTTCTGGAATGCGACCCACGGGAAAAACAAGGTACTAGTGCATATGTTTGAGGGAAAAGTCGCCGATTTTCAAGTTAAAAGTATTAAAAAAAAGTAAAAAAGTATGAAAAATTCAAGAAAAATATAAATTGGATTTCTAACTAAGAAGTTGTTCAGTGATGACCTGACATGCGAGTTTAATTCATTGCAAGACCACGTTCAAAACATTCACATTCAAATCGTCTTTCCCAATTGAAATGAATGGAAATGCCATTAATGTGTTCCAGCTGCCTTCCATCAACACAGCCAAAAGTTGTCACGTGTAAAATGGTATTTTATATGAAAACCGGTATACCCAACACAGACAGTAGTGGTGTAATCCAACAGAATTACCGCAATTCCCGGCCTATAGAGTGCACCTGGTTACAAGGCTCACCCAATACATTTGTAAAGGAAATACCATTTGGTACATACATACGCCGCAGCTGGGTAAAGGCCGCAAGTGCCCACATTGAAACATGAGATATTTACAAAGAAAGACGGTACACGGTGTTTAATGCTAGCACTGCGCTAAAGCTAACGCTAACAAGGCCGGTTAAAATAAAACTTACCGGTAAATACCACTGAGACACGCCAGTAACACAGCAGCAAGACGCTAGCACAGCGCTAACGCTAGCGCAGCGCTAACAAGGCCGGTAAAAGTCACTTTCTCGGCACATATATTCCCACCGGTCTCATTCTCACCTTTTCCGCCCGAGTGCCCCCTTGCGGCCTCTAGAAAAAAAATGCACAAATTAGCCGTATCACCACATAAACCGCAGGGTTGAAAGCATGTGGCGGCTCGTAGGCCGGAAATTACGGTAGAAAGAATTCAACACTTCCGACGCACATTGTGCTGTTCACCCTGGTGTGCGTCTCTTGGCCACCAGGGGGCAGTACAAGTGCCAATTGATACTTCTCGCTTACTTAGCTGCCTGGATGCAGCGGCCAATCATATTGCAGCGGGGCGTGTCCTGCCCACAACTCAAGTGGCACTCGTGTAATTCTTCGCAGAGGATCAAGAACGCAGTACATGACTGTGACGGTTGTTACATTGATTTGTAATCTGCAGTACACACAGTACTGTATATGCAACTTTTCATAAAAATACAGTACTATAAGGCAACAAGTTTTGACAGGACGGATTCCATTGATGTCACAAATTGTCATAAAACGGATTTATGGGGTTTTCGAGAGAATGTCGCGCGCCGTAATTTCAACGTGGCATGTTTTGCAGCACAAACCAAAATAAAAGGCGCTTTGTTGCGTTTGCGAGCATTAAATATGCTAGAAATCAAAAATCACAATAAGTCGATTTCAAAGGGGCGCTTCCCTCACCCCCCCCCCACATCATCTCTGACATATTTTTATGTTATGAGCCGAAAGCAAAGCCAAGGATGAAAGCAGCTTGTTTTCCCCTTCCCTTTTCATTCGTTTCTTTTCTGGTTTGAAAAATGTCGGCGTGAAAATGTCTCCCATTTGAAAAGCTTTTTAGCCAGAAGAGTGGCGCAGCGGGGAGGGCGGCGCTAAATGGTTTTACTCGATGCATTCATACGGAGAACATTTAAAAAAAATAAAATAAAAAAAATAGTCAACAATTGTGTTGAGGGGGGGGGGGGGCGGAAAAACAACACAAAGAAATCTCTCTCTCTTTTTTTTTTTTTGCTGTCGTGAAGCTGTCTGGCTCCAGGCGACAGCAAGCCGAGGGTATGGAAAGAGTTTCGGCAAAAAAAAATTAGGCTTCGGCAGTACGGCAAACCCTTGTGAGGATAAGCACCTGGATAGTAAGATGACATGAGTTTGGGTTAGGGTTATATAATCATAATTGAGGTCGCTACTTCATGGATTGCACCTATTGCAGGGGTGGTCTGAAACCTAACCCCTGCGATGAAGGAGCGATCCATCCATGCATTTACTCAGCCGCTTATCCTCACGAGGGTCGTGGGAGTTATGGCGCCAATACCAGCTGTCATCGGGCAGGAGGCGGGGCACACCCCGAACTGGTCGCAGGACAATCGCAGGGCACATGGAGAACATGCAGACTCCAGATGGGCGGGGCCGGGATTTGAACCCCGGTCCAGAGCACCACCGTGCCACCTGAAGGAACGATAACCGTATTTAATTGGGGTATGACTGTAAGTATAAAACTGCAGAATGTTTTTTTTTTGTTTGTTTGTTTTTGGGAGCTGGAACGGATTGATGGCATTTTCATTCATGTCAATGGGGAAAGATGATACGAAATCCAAATGTTTTGAACAAAGGAACAAATTAAACGAGGGACCAGCGTACCTTAATCGCTCCTTTTTTCACTCGAACTGAAATTTTGGCTCAGGTCGGGTCACCCGTGAGTCAAGGTACCGGCGTAACGAAGACTTTCCGCGGGTTTAGCCGCGGGTCTTGGCGCCGGCCTCCCGGCAGGTCGGCGGCAAGTGCAGGGCGATGTCCCTGAGACTGTCCCGCTCCCGTTCGATCTCCCGCACGTCCTGTTCCAGCAGCGCCAGGCGGTTCCGCTGGGCCTCGGCCGCCGAGCGCAGGCTTCCGATCTTGGCGCCCAGCAGGGGACCCTCCACGCTGCCGCGGAGCGCGCTCAGGCGCCGGGCCGTCTCGTTCAGGACCCGGTGGAAGCGCTCCAGGGGCACGTTGGCGTCTGGCGGAGAGAGGACACGTTGGCCTCGCGGGGAAAAATGCGGGGAGAACGCGGCGGCCATTTGGGGCCAAAATCGAGGAAGTTGTACATTTTGGAGAAAAAGTCCTGATCATCTCTTGCAGATTTTTTAATTTTTTTATACTGTCTCCATAATAATAAAAAAAAAAAAGGTCGTTTTTTGAACCCATTCATGGGCAGGGTGGCATTTTTTTTGCCTTATTGAGAAAAAAAGTCTCCTAACAGGCCACAATCAAGGAAATAACACTTCTTTTTCGTTTATCGTTAAGTTATATGATAACTTTACTAATTTAATCTCGTCCCAAAAATGGGACGTTGTTCCCAAGAGGGTACTTGGGTTTTCTTAGATACCAAATTATGGCTTCAGATTAAAATGCTTAAATATTTTGATATACTGAAGGATATAATGCGTGAAGATCACGATGTCCCAAAAATGGGACGCTGGCCACGAATGGGTTAAGACAATTCTGAATTTTATGAGACTACATTTTTATTTACATTTTTTTATAACCCCTAAAAAGTTCAACATCAAAGTAGGAAAATTAGGTAACTTGAATCATGTGTTTTCAAGAAAAATGGCAATTTCACAATTGGAAATGTATATTTTTGAGAGAAAAATCTAAATTTAAAATCTACTCTCAAAACCTCTAAAATCTAGCGACAAATGCGGAAGATAAAAAAAAAAAGAATATTATGAAAATATTGTTGCATATATCTGAGAAAACGGCACAACCCTTGTGAGGATAAGCGGCAAAGAAAATGGAGGGACAAGAAAAAAACCCATATTTTCCAGGAAAAGTCTGAATTTTATGACAATAAAATTGCATTATGTTTGAGAAAAGAAATTACATTATATTATATAAAAGTTATATTTTTGACAAAAGTCATTATTTTAAAATGCTGGAATATATAAAAAAAAAAGCTAACCTATATCCTTACTAAAAATTATTAGGATTAAAACTAGGAAAAAAATAGGTATACAATTTTTAAAAAAAGCCTTATAAGGGATATATTTCCAAGATGCAAAAAAAAATCATCGAATTTCCAGAAAACCTTTTTGGCCTTGTTCTAAGACGTCACCCAGCTAGCACACGCGTTATATAATTTCCCCCCACATCATTTGGTCTGTGCGGAGGCTTAAATGTAGTAGTTACCCATTTTGCTGATGAGCTCGGTTAGCGTGCGGGAGTAGGCCTCCAACTGCGACTTGGCCGCCTCCACGTCCTTCTTCACGTCGGCCAGCGCCGGCGCAGGCTGGAATAGGGAAGCGCGTACGTGTATTTGAGCGGGCGCGGGGCGGCTGCGTCAAATACTATATTGTACCTCGGCGGGCGCGCTGGACACGGCGCTTTCGGCTAGCGTCGCCTGCGCGGCCAGACTCTGCAAGGCGGATTCCACGTGGGAGCTGAGGTGAGCGCAGGCCGTCTTCGTGTGCTTGGCCTGCATCAGGACGCCTTTCGATTCCTAGCGTAGTAGTTCACATAGTCGACTCACATGCAGGAACGTGGCGCTGATTTACTGGACGCCCCGAGCGCCGATCCCGAAATGCGCGTACCCGGGCCACGGTGTCGGCGGTCCGCTCAGCTTCGCGCGAGGCGTTTCTGGCTAAGAGGGCGTTTTCCCGCGCGGGCTGGATCGTCTCTCGGATCTCCGAGACCACTTTGGTGACGCCGGCCAGAACTTTGTCCTCCAGGGGCTTCTTCTTCTTCATGGCGGCTCTGGTCTGGGCCTGCAGACGGGGCCACTCGCGCACCATGTCTAGGTGAAAAAATGGTTTGATTGTGATATATATATTTTTTTTTTACATGACGCCCCAGACATGACGGGAATTTTGAAATGAAAATTGTGGCCACGACATACAAATTGTATAATGTGTGCGGGAACCACAAAGTTGTGGCCATGAAATTGGTACAGTATAATGTGCGCAGACTATGCTAATTTATGGCTACAGGAACAGTAACTATAAAAAAGGTATAATGTGTGCACAAAATACTAATTTGTGCGCACAAAATAGTAATAATGTGGTACAGCAAATACTCATACAATATGCATAAAATGTTGTCTCAAAATACTTGGGTACTATTTGCCACCAAATACTGTAATTCCCGGCCTACAGAGTGCACCTGGTTATAAACCTCACCCAGCTAATGCTAGCACCCCGCTAACGCTAGAGCCGCGCTAACAGTGCGGTTAAAAAAAGACATACCGGTAAAAATCACCGAGACACGGCAGTAACACGCTAGCGCAGCGCTAACAGGGCCGGACCGGTAAAAGTCACTTCCTCGGCACATATATTCCACCGGTCTCACTCTTACCTTCTCCGCCCGAGTGCCCCCTTGCGGCCGTTAGAAAAAATGCACAAATCAGCCCCACGGCCGCATAAACCGGAGGATTGAAAGCGTGTGAAAAAAGTTACGGCTTATAGGCTGGGTTAAATTATGGTAGGTGTAAAAGTGTGAAATATTAATTAGTGGCCATGAAACGGGTACAGCATAACACAGGATTTGTTGACAAAAAAATGTGTGGGAAAAATACAAATTTATGCCCATTGACAACTAAACTGTGACCATGACATCACGTGGGCACGAAATATTAATTTGTTAGGCAGAAATAAGTGAAACGTGTACAAAGATGCTAATTCATCGCCGCGGAACGAGTTTAAGTTTGACGTGAAAGCGCCGATCTTACTTTGCAGATCCCGGTGCAGGCTGATTTGTTCCGACTCCGTCCCTTTCCCTTCCACCACCGAAGCCAAGGCCACCACTTTGGCCCACTTAGCGCGAGCTAGCAGCTGCATGAAAAAAACAAAAGCAAAACAAACAATTATTAGCATGCTAATGCTAGCAAAATCACACAGCCGCGAATTTATTCACCTCTTCGACGTTGTTAACCATTTCCTGCTTGTCGCCGACGGCCCGCGCCAGGGAGCGGGTGTCATTTGTGATCTTGCCGATCAGGTCGTCTTTGGACCGGATGTGTTGATCCAGTTCTTGGGTCTTTTTCAACAGAGAGTCGGCCCGCTGCACGGGAAGTACGAGCGCGCGGTCAGCAGGATAAGAGCGTCGATTTAGCGCCGGGGAGAACGAACGAAAGCTAACTACGGACACGAATTACTGGAACTGAGGTTGTCGATCTGAGTGTTGCCGGGTCTACGCTGAGAAACAAAACTCTAAACTGGGTCTTGCCTAATCCTTTTGGTACCGGGTGGCGTTACCTCGGCGACCGGGTCGCTGGCGTTGGCGCCGCTTAGCTGTGACGTGACGTTGCCGAGGGCGCGCCGCAACCCGGCGGCGTCCTCCCGTCGCGCCTCGTCGTCGGCGTCAATCTCGCTCGCCAAGGCCGTCAGATTTTGCCGCTGCTGCTGCATTTGTGTCATTCTGAAAAAGTAAATAAATCAATGTTATAAAATTGGATCACATTTCATAATCACGTTCGGATTTTCGTTCAAGGTTGGGTTGTCTTAGTGAAAGTGATTTTCTTGGTTGAATTCTTAACGACTATCGACGGTGCTCAAACTGCGCTGACCCGAAATGACAAATATGATATTTTTTGGAAAAAAATTGCCCCAAGGTGTGATGCGACTGTGTCTCGATAGGGTCAGGGTTAGGTTAGGCCTGCGATTGGCTGGCAAACAGTTCAGGGTGGACCCCGCCTCCTGCCCGTCGACAGCTGGGATGGGCCCCAGTGGTCCCCGCGACCCTTGTGAGGATAAGCGGGAAAGAAAATGGATGGATGGATAAACTGCCCCAAGGTGTGATTGTGAGTGCGGCTGTTTGTCTCGATAAGGTCAGGGTTAGGGTTGGATTAGGCCTGCGATAGGCAGGCAACCAGTTCAGGGTGTACCCCGCGTCCTGCCCGTCGACAGCTGGGATGGGCCCCAGCACTCCCTGCGACCTTTGTGAGGATAAGCGACTAAGAAAATGGATGGATGGAATTATCCGACGTTGTGGGGTGTGTTAGGAGTGATTTTTCTCAATTTTGTCTCAATGTGCCCTGCGATCGGCTGGCGACCAGTTAAGGGTGTACCCCGCCTCCTGCCCGTTGACACCTGGGATGGGCCACAGTACTTATCGCGACCCTTGTGAGGATAAGTGGGAAAGAAAATGGATGGATGGATGGATGGATGGATAAACTGCCCCAAGGTCTGATTGTGAGTGCGGCTGTTTGTCTCAATAAGGTTAGGGTTAGATGGGCCCCAGCACTCCCTCCGACCCTTGTGAGGATAAGCGACTAAGAAAATGGATGGATGGAATTATCCGACGTTGTGGGGTGTGTTAGGAGTGATTTTTCTCAATTTTGTCTCAATGTGCCCTGCGATTGGCTGGCGACCATTACAGGGTGTACACCGCCTCCTGCCCGTTGACAGCTGGATATGCTCCAGCACTACCTTGTGAGGATAAGCGGCTCAGAAAATGAAAATCAATAAATGAGGGAAAAAAGAAACAAAGAGAAATTGCCGAAATTTCTCTCTGCGACTCGTGCTTGCAGCGGGGTCGGTTTCCCCCCCTTTCAGGGGTCGCCTGCTCGGGTCGGCGGACGCGGACTCGGACTCGCCGCTCACCTTCGCGTCAGGTCCTCCAGGTACTCGTCGGTGGAGTTGTCGCCCAGCAGCTCCGTCAGCGAGGCGAAGGCGCGCTCGGAAGCGGCGAGCGCCCCGCCGGCCGCGACCCCGACGCGCTCGGCGGCGTCTCCATGGCTACGAAGGCAGAGGAGCCGCGAGCGGTTCTCCGGCGTAATGGGAGGAATCGAACGAGCGGGCGATTGAGCGGGGAAAGTACTCACCTTTTCGTTAGGACTCGAGACTCATTGACCATCATCTTCCATTGATTTGCTCCGGACTCAAGCGCAAAAGGTATGACCTAGAAACCAAAAAAAAAAAAAATAAAAAAGGGGGGCCTTCAAAACCGAGACTTCCCGGATGGACGGGCCTACTAAATTTCACACCGCCCGCGTCGACCGCGACATATTTACGGGATGCCGCCGATCACCGCTGAGTAGTTACAGTTCCGGCTTTTACGGCGACGACAAAAACGAGGACTTCCTGTGATTTAGCGTCACCCGTAGGTCTGACATGCGGGACCGGCAGAAGTGTTTTATGGCTTTTGCTGCCTCGCTCTTCGTCTTCTTTTCCTGCTACCGCAAACAGGAAGGGGCTCAGCGCGGATCCCACCTCCACCTTAAATTCTTCTGACGCACCTCCAGCGCATCTCACGCCCCAAGTATATGAAGTCGTCCACCCTCACCATCTCTGGTCCCTGGAGCTGCACTCTTCCGCCTCCACCCCCCTCGTTCACGCACATATATTCAGTTTTCCTTCGGCTAATCTTCATTCCTCTCCTTTCCATCTTTCTAACTGTTCCTCCGCCTGTTCCCTGCTTTCACCGCAGATCACAATATCATCTGCAAACATCGCGGTCCAAGGGGGTTCCAGACTATCCATTACTACAGCAAACAGGAAGGGACTCAGCGCGGATCCCTGATGCACTCCCACCTCCACCTTAAATTCTTCTGACACACCCCAAGTATTTGAAGTCATCCACCCTGGCCATCTCTTCTCCCTGGAGCTTCACTCTTTTTTTTTTTTTTTTTTTTTTACTTTGGCTAATCTTCATCCGCTCTGCCCACAAAAAATGGAATCGGAATGTAGCTATTTTTTTTTTTTTTGTAGGCCCGCCAAAAAAGTCAAAAATGTTTACCTCGGGCCTGACTGAAAAAAAATGGTAAATAACTTTGCAAATTCTGGCACTATTGAGAAAAAAAACAGTCACGACTCTGCGGGAAAAACGGTGGGCTGCCAGGTAGCGAGACGCATCTGCAGAAAAAAATCCCGCACGGTTCAAAGCGGGGGCACACGGGAGGGTAAAAAAAAAAAAAAAAAAAATTAAAACTCCCCGGAGTTTTTTTGTTTTTATTTTTTTGGTCTTCTTTATTTGAGATCATGCAAAACATGTCGGGGGAAAAAAATAAAGTCAACAATTGATCCCTTCGTTCTCTGCCTTTCACACCCTTCATTTTTTCCCCCTCTCCCTGCTTGGTTTGCCTCTCACGGGGCGGAGAAGGATGAAGACGAGGCGCTCAGATGAGGAATGAAAAGATTTGCTTTGAAGGTTTGCTTTTTTTTGGGAGGGGGGGGGGGTTTGAGGTGGGGCGGGGGTGGATTTTGTGGCTCTATAAAGGTGGCTCGCCTCCATAAGGTTGAAAGCAATCTTGTTTCACAGCGGCGCCGGCGGAGCCTTACAAGACGGTCGTCAAACACGTACAGTAAGGACCAGACACCGCGACTGGAGAAAGGCACTCGCCGATGACGACACCGTCTAATGCCTCTTGAAAACAAATGTCACAGCCCCGGCGAGGATTTGACACGTTATCCAGTTCGAGGGTTCACAAATAGTCATTAATAACATTGTGCTAATTTCCATGAGCGAGTCAACGGGGTTTTCGCTTCAACCACCGGTGTCAAACAAAAGGCCTGGGGGCAAGATCCGGCCGGCTGCGTGATTTTATTTGGGCCCGCGAAGGCGAATCATTTGATCCTTGTTAAAATCTGTACCAAAATTTGAAATTGTCACATCATAAATGCAAGCAAGCATTTTTGGTAGTTGAAAAACCCATTAGCCTTGAGTTCTGATTCCAAAAC